>NW_005842554.1:930158-935508 GCF_000455745.1 Alligator sinensis
AAAGCAGGCAGAGGTATAAAGATCAGATGTAGGCCCATGCCACAAAGCCGAGCTCCATATCTACTTCCTCCCATTACTCTGTTCCAGTTCTATTCTGTGATGCTTGTGGTGATATTGTACCCAGGTTTCGGTTCAGCCCATTATGGAAAATTAGGATTTCACATCCAGATCCTGAAAGCTCCTGGGAATGCTGGGATTTGGGTTTTGATTCATGTAGATGTCTGCCAGGGGCTAAAGCCTCTGGGTGCATGCCTGGACTGACAGGTTAGAAAAGGAGTGGGGTTGTAATTGTGACAGCCTTTTCCGGCAAAGGAGGAAGAGAAAAAGAACTGAAAGGCAGAGGATTTTGCTTTCCTACATGCCCTCTGGAATGAGGAACCCCTTTGTACCCTCCTACCTGTGACCGCTTCTCAGCTCTGATCTCCCCCAGAGGCCAATTTGGGAAAGGTCAGGGACCCCAGATGTGGCTCCTGTGGTCTCTCCTCGGGTGTTCACAGCAGGTATCTCCAATCAAGTGCAGAGCAGCAGCGGCAGTGCATGAGGCAAAGCGGTTACCTGCTCAGGTTGACTGAGAGGGCTGGCTCCTGGGTGCCAAGCCTTGTTCTGAGGAGGAGACTTGGGTGTGTTCTGCCCCTGAGGAGAATCAAACAGGTTTCTCAGTGCAGAGGCCTGGCTCCGTCCTTGCTGCACATTCCTCACATTCCCGCTGAGTGCTACTTCACCGCCTGCACACAGGCTTGCGGACAGTAAAACTTTGTTGTTTTTTTTGCCTTCCCCTCCTCTAAATTCTTTCTTCCATCAATTTGTTAGCACTGCCCAGGGTTTGATTGATCTACCTGCAACAAGGAGGAAGCGGCTCCTCAGTTTCACCACTCTCTCCTAATTACTAATTACTAGTCAATTACAGTCGAGCCTGAGAAAGCAGCATATGGGACTGCGCTTTACTACAGCCCTGGTGCCGATGGCACAGGGATAGGAGCGGGGACTCAGACTGAAGTAATTACCACCCAACAGCTATGTGCTCATTCCAGTTCAGGCTTCACACTGCCCAGTGAGTAGGGTAGGCGTTATCATCTCCATCTTACAGAACAGAAAGTAGGAAGTGGCAAGGTGCTTTCACCAAGGCTCCTCTTCTCATTTTATTTTTTTCCTGTTGTGGTAGGTGTCAAGGGAGTCTGATCTTGCTAGTGACTCCTAGACAGACTTGGGGGAGAACCAGCATCTTTGTGCCATCGCCCTCCTTTCCCATCAGTAACGCCCAGGTTGATGGCAGAGACAGTGGGCAAAGGAAACAGAATGCTTTGTCCTGATTTCCAAAGCCCCTGATGCCCACAATTCCCATTAGAGTCAATAGACGATGTAGGTCTTGAGCCATTCTGAAAAATCAAGTCATCAACATCCTGCTGCACAGCATGAATCTCTCCCTTCTGTCTGTTCTGTTCTGTTCACCTGGAAATGAGGCACCAGCCTTTCCTTGAAGTACCACCAAGTGGCCATCAGACACGGTTTGGAAGGCATTAGGACTGGGAAGGAGGCAGCCTAATTTCATCCAGCTTGCTTTGGGACTCACTTGCTTTGGGACCTTGGGCAAATCACTAAAGTTCATGGTTTCCCCCTCTGCTAATAAAGATGATAACTACCTGCCTCCCAGGAGAGTAGTGAGGCTAATGTTTGCAAAGCCCTGATATAAATTGTTATTGCAGTCCCAGATCTGTATCACTGAGCTGTTTGGACTGCACTGCCAACACCAGTCAGGTGAGCCATCTTCCCTGGGGTCTCTTGGTGATACCATTTGAGACAGGGATGGAAGCTATGACCTAATCTTTATAAATACTACTAAACCCTGAGCTGGGAATGGAGGGAGAAAAGGCTGGTTCTGATTGTTAACATGAGGAAATAGCTTGTTAAAAAATCTCCCAAATTCCTGCCTCTGAAGACATACTCCCTGCTTCAGGACTCACACTTCAGGTTTTCCTTTCAGGCACAGCTAAAATACCATTATGACTCCTAAACCATCTTTATGGATTATCTAGGGCCTTTCCTGCTTTTTACTGCAATGAAAAGTTCCTCCCAAAACTCTGCTGAAATGCCTCAGCCCTGACTTATAGCTCCCCTTCTCCCCAACTGCTATTCCACTCATGGTGTCTCCAACTCTGTCCGTACTCCTACTGACCATTTCACCTCTCAGGAACAAAAGATTGCCACACTGAAGCAATGAGGATTCCCCAGGCTTTGCATCAAAAGGACGTGTTTGTTTTCCCGGTGGATGTTGTTCTGCAGTGAATATGCACAAAGCACCCAACTGGATCACCTTAACAAAATGCATTTAGATAAAATTCCAAGAAAAGGAACAGTCCAGAGATCAATATGGCGACATGATAAATCTACTCTGTTACTGGACTGTGGAGAACTGTTTCCTATCCATTTCCCTTATCTGATCTGCTGCCCAGCTTTCTGTTCCCTGCCTTGTGTTCTCTGCCTGATCTGGTGCTCTGCTTTCTGTTCCCTGCCCTATCTGTCAGTGTGCTGTCTGTCTGCTCCCCAGTCTGCCATGTGGTGTAGACAGAGGCTGCCCATGCCATTTGTGGTACCCATGCTTCAGGTTGGCCACCATCAAGTTAGAACGCTAGATGATACACATGTATCAACCTGTCTTCCTCAGACACTCCTAAACAATCAGAATATGGAAGACACCTGGTGTTCTGATCAACTTTGGCAAAATAGCTGCTGAAATAATTAATCCTTTAGTTCAGAGATTCTGAACCTGGGTGCCAGTGTACACTGGGGTGCTTGAGATCCTTTTAAGAGTGCTGCAGGGTGCCATGCAAAGCTGGCAGTGTTAGCTGTACACACATGATTCACAGGATAAACCCAGAGATTTCAAATAGGAATCCATAGTGTTAAAAACATTCTGACCAGTTGTAGTCTTACTAAGGTATTTGCAACAGAAGAATTGTTCTATTATTTTTCCTTAGTCAAAAAACAAATTAAAATTAAGAGCTGGCATTCTCCTATGGGTGCCTTGAGTTTACAGAGGGGTGCTTTGAGTCTAACTAAGTTGAAAACCATTTCTTTAGTTACAAGGCTAAAATGTCAGTCTAGACATGTACATGAACTTCCAAACAATCATTTATGCATGTATGGCTGTTGCAGAAATTCATGTGTACGATAACCAAGAATCTATTGCTGACTTAGTTGTTTAAGTTATGCATTTCAGTTTGATGAAAGTCTTGATAATGAATATGATGAAATGCTGCACAGGCTAGAGCCAAATGAGACAGAGAGGTCTACAACCACCTCCTTCTCCAATATTCTGCTGAAATGCCTCAGCCTTGACCTGCCCCAGCCCCTTCTGCCCCACAACTGCCATTCCACTCATAGTCTCCCCAACTCTGTTGATGCCCCTGTATCCTAGCAGTCAGCACCCCCTGGTATTTCAGTGCTGAATTTCTACACAGTTTTGACAATGTCCCTCAGTTCTGAAAGACAAAACTCCCTACTATTCTAAATTTGGGCCTACATCAACTCTGCCATTTTGTATCTCAGTAAGGCAGAATATATCACTCCCAGTGTACCATGCCACATATCACATTGGTCAAATACATCTATTGCCCGTTAGGAACGTTGGAATATACATGGGGATCTTGTTCAACATGGAATAATTCTACCGTGACAGAGATGTGAGGATAACTGTTCCATGTGGTCATTCAGTTTCAGAAGAAAACTTTATTCTGGTGCAATCCCCTCACTTCCAACCTTAATCTCATTTAAAACCATTACAGATATGTTATTATAATTATTATTATTATTATGGAGCCAGTAACATTTATGAATCACAGCCCTCTGGGTGGGAAGTAACCTGGGTCTCAGTAGTATAACTAGGCGTGGGTGAGCAGGGCACCAGCCCTGACACTGATTTAGAGGGGTTATAGAAATAGGGATTCCCAGGGTGCCACCATTGCGGCAGCAGGGGCTGCTGTACCAACAGCTCGCAGTTTAGCAGCAGTAGCAGCAATAGTGGCAGCAGTCTGCATGTGGAAAGATCAGACTCTCCAACACTTGGCAGTCTTCCAACTTTCCCTGGTGCTCTCTGGTACTCGGCACCTCCTGCCCAAGGTGCCAAAATTCCTAGCTATACCTCTGATGGGTTTTCAGCTCTTTCTTCTCCTTTTGTCCGCCTATGGTAGTTACATGAACTAAGGTATTTGAGTACTTCACAATATTTTTGATATATGTAGGTCCTCACAATAGCCCTGGTAAGCAAGGAAGTGCCAAAATCCCAAGTTTACAGGTGGAGAATGAAGCAGAGGTGCTAAATAAGCAATTACCCAAAGACTCATGCTGAGTATGTGGTGGAACATGAACCTGAGCATGTCCCCCAAGTCTTAGGCAAGCACTGTAACCAGTGGGCCATCCATGGTCAAGTTCTATAGTTGCAGTGAAGAATGAAACAGAAGCACCAGAGTGTAAGGCCTTGGTCATGACCACTTCCTACCCCCCCCTCTCTCTCAGCTGACTGGTAGCAAAGACTCCAGACTTTACTCTACTTGTGATTGCACCTAATGTCAATTCAAGTAGGCCTAATTCCTCTCTCACTAAAACCTCATTTAGAAACGTAACTCTGCTGAGTTCAATGGCGTGATTCTTTATTTATGCTGATATCATGATGAAGAGAAACAGGCACGCTGATGTCAGACACAGAGGTTTAGGGGATGGCACAGAGGGTCAATAAGAGCAGTGCTGTGCCCCTGAGGAGTAAGGCAGTCTACTCCACTTGAGAAGGGACTGGCTGCCTCATACCTAGTAGGGAGGAGAAGAAACAAACCATTCCAGCCCTGGCTGTTGCTAGGGAGGAGCCAAGGAGGAGGGTGGGTGTTTGGGTTTGGTGCTCGTGACACATCTAGAGTTCTCAGGGAACAGGTTTTCCTTCTGCCATCAGGCGGGTTAGGAGGAGAGAGAAACTATGGGAGGGAAGCACTAGGAGTTGCTGGTCCTCCAATGTTGATAGGGTGTGAAAAGGGAGCTTCTGTCCTCACAGCCAAATCACCTGCCCTTTGTGTACTTCAGTCAACTAAAGCTGGGTGGGGAAGGGTTTTATTGTCTTAGGAAATGTTCAAGATTACAAAAATGTTCCTGTTCTACAATGGAAAAAACAAGATTTTAAGCAAGAAGAAAAGAGAAGAGACCTAAGCCCCAGCAGAACAGCTAAGCTGGTAGGTATCACCTTGGATATACACAACGAAGGGCCTGATTCAGACCAGGATTTGAAGGTCAGTGTCCCCCATCCTAGGAGAGTTTCCTAACTACAAGGCTATTTATTGCCTAGCCTGCGGTGGGACTCTCCTGCTGA
>NW_005842554.1:935553-955387 GCF_000455745.1 Alligator sinensis
TTGGCGTGGGGTGGGCCTCCCTTCCTGAAGCTACTTCACTTTGTATCCATAACTAAATAGTCATTTCAGCAGAGATTTGAACCTGAATCTTCCACATCCCAGGCCAACACCTGAACTACTCAGCTACTGTGGGGTGGATCACTCCAGAAACCTCTCACTTCCAGAAACTCCATCTTGGACCTATGAAGCCTGGGCAACTTTTGCTGCAGTAACTGGTACCCACGTAGGCCACATACCTGCAAAAAGGTTCAGTTTCAACGAATCAAAGTTTTCTGAGTGAAAAACTGTTAGCATTTCATCAGACAATTCCTGGACAGCTACACACACAGTCAAGAGAACTGGAAATCTGACCATAAGGAGAGAAAAAAACCAGTCCACAACATAAACTAAAATCTCTCCATGAGCTGAGTTTCTCTGGATAAATATTAGCCTTAGATAAATGTTAACCTTGTTTCCCCAGGGAATAACAAATAAAGCTTGGGACAGTATCAGAATGAACTCACAGTACCCTTTCCTACAGCCCTCGTGACAGGACCAGCTGCACCCAGGATAGCCCTAATTTGAGTCAACATGAAATGCAGTGTCCATTTGACTACTTCATGACAAAAATGAAGCTAATAGACCTAGTGCTCTGCCCTATCAGGGTGGTTCTGGTTTGAACTTAAGTGCTTATCTCTGTTATTAGAAAAGAGGTTTCACTATACCTCCTTTCAGTTGATAATACAATAATCATGAGAGCTTACCTTGTAATTTGCTTTCAACATGATATCCAGACACTAAGCTTCATATCATCTCTGTAATCAGACAGAGCTATGTAAATAAGTAGGAGCTACAAATAAATCCGTCAAGAATATTTGGTCAGTTGAAATACGTGGATCTGCCAAGCACATTTTATGGTTTATTTTAATTCAGATGTCAGACACATTGAAGAGTGAAATACTCTCCACAGTGAGACTGAATCCCTGATTAATATTTTTCTTCCTTGTATTTATAGGTACAAATTATTTTTGATTAAAATGACAGCACATGCAACAATAATGGCAGTGGCCAGAAAGAAGCACTCATGCCAGCTTGTGCTAAAGCCACCTATATATCAGGCCACAGCTCTCCTTGGTCTCTCTTCAGCATTGGGTTGTTTTGTGTAAGGGATAAATATACAAGGACTAGTGTAATCCAGGCTCTCTGTTTCCCTTTAGTAACAATATTACAGAACTTTTTGAGTCTACCACTGTCTTACATCTAATAGAACTGGCCTTTTAGCATCAACTGTAGAAGCTTATGCTTTTTCAAACCAGTGGTTCCAGGTTCAGTGACTGCTGCAGATGTGTTGTTGTATCAGGATGAAACAACCAAGCTTATGTTTATGAGCTAAACCACAGTTTGAAACAAAGTCTTTACAGGAACAGGATTATCCCACCATAAGGTGAATACCTTTAAAACCAGATTCTGTGCCAGTCTGAGTCAATGAAAAAGTTACTCTTGATTTCAGTAATGCAGGATTAAAGCACCAGTGAAGCTGCTTTTGTCTGTGGAGTGATAAGACCACCAGAGTCTGTCCAAAAGACCACACAAAAATGCTGCATTTCTGGACCAACTCTATAGCTAATTTAACAATGGAGTGATTAATGCTGACATACCAGGTGTGCCCAGGAGACTAAAGCCAGACAGCCCGGCCCAAGTGTAGGTGGAATGTCCTACTGTTCTGTTTAAACAACTCAGCTGTCTACAGGGACATATGTACATTCCTGCAGCAGGGGAGGGAGGGATTAACAAGTTAATGGAGCCCTGGTTCCATCTACAGCCAGGAAACACTGTTCCTTTGACTGTCAGAGGTAAATCTCAGTCTGGAGTTCTGATTTTACCAGGAATGGATTCTGGCTACATCTCTATGTGATGAGGAAATGAGCTGACTCAATGTTGATTTTCCACAGTCCAGCTAGTAGTTGGCTGAGGCTTTTTTCTTAGACATGATTTTTTCTTTTTACACAGAAAAAAAACTCAGAAGGCAGGAAAAAAAAGTGTGTCTTTAGTCAGCTGCACACAGGAGATAATTTTCTGTGGGATCAGCAAAACATAAGAATGACCTAATACACGAACGAGCTGAAGCCAAAAAAATTATTTGAGGACTGAAGAAAATGTGTTATAGTGAGAAATTTAAGTAACTTAGTGTATTTAGTTTATCAAAAAGAGTGAGAGGCAATTTGATTATAGGAGATGTTAACTCTTGCAGGGGCCCAAGTCACTATGTTGGCTCAGGGAGCCACAGGAATTAACACAGCTATCGGTCACTCCACCACTGCTGAAGTGAGACCCCAGTGGGACTCTATATCCCATAATTTGGTGATGGGCCCATTTCCACTTGCCCCACCCCACCCCCCTGGGCCCCATGGGCCAGGTGGCATGGCTATGCCGGCTAGATCCAGCCAATGGGTTACAGGGCATATGGACCTTTGCAGGGAACAAGCATGGAGTCCTAACAGGCTCTTTAACTTAGTGATGAGAGGCACCAACAGAACTAATAGCTGGAAACTGAAGCAAGACAAATACAAATTAGAAACCAGGTATTCTATTTATAAGAATGACCATTGAAACAAAGGAAATAGTGAAGTCTACACTTTTGATTACTTTGAATTACCTTTACTAGAGGCCTTTCTGGAAGATGCATGTTAGCATGTAAGTCATTAGCCTCATTGTATGGATAACTGAATGAAATGCAGTGGCCTATGACAGACAGTGGGTCAATCTAACAGGGAGCCAAAGGCCCCTATTACCAAAAAAGCAGAAGGCACAGCAGGCTAGCCTGGCTGTGAAGGCAGGCAGCTGGGCCAAGACTAGCTGCACAGTGATAAGCCGGAGAGGAGTGGTGCAGATTTTCAGGCAGCCAGAGGATAAAGGCTGCAAGCAGAGAGGATAAGATGAAGCATGGAGGGGCAGGCTGCCCATTAGGCAAAAGGAGAACCCCCCGTGCTTGATTAGGAAGTCACCTGATCAAAATGTGCAGGGCTGTGAGGAATAGAAGCCCATTCCTTGGAAGAAGATGGGCAGTCTGGTCTGATACACTGCAGGGAACAGAGCTATTAGCAGAGAGGAGCTGCAGGAGACACCCTAGCAGGCACCAAACCACTCTGGGAGGTGAGAGCTCCAAAGGAAGAAGGGCTGGCTAGATGTTTTTTATCCAGAGTGAGGTTTTTTGTTTGAAAGCAGTTGCTTATACTTTTATTGTAGTTAAATTTATAACTGGAGGACCAGGTGTAGCTATTAGGGGTGGTTAGGAGGCCAGACAGGGGTGCCAGAGGGTCATGCTAGAGTTAGACCCAGTGTGAAAGAGGGGACAAGAGACGAACAAAAGCTAAAAGGGGAGCCTGAAGCCTGATCCAGAGAGTGAGTGCAGGTGTCCTTGGGCCAAATAAGGCTAGGGCCTGATCCCTGAGAGGGTGACAAGGACCAGGTGATGGCTGATAATAAGGCTAGGACAGAGAAACCGAGCGAGTGCAAGCTGGCCCAGGCTTAGGAGTTCAGAGCTATTGTAATTGGGAGGTCAAGGCCAAGGGGATTGAAGTCTGTACGAGCAGATGTGAGAATCTGGAGTGACATCTGCAAGGTATGAGCATGGCTACAGGGGTCGATAGAGTCCATGAACAGAGTCTATAAATCACTTGGTGTCCTAGGACAGCGTTTCTCAACCCGTGGGTCACGATCCAAAAGTGGGTTGCAAAAATATATGAAAGGGTCATGAACAAACTTTTAAAATGGATTCTCCTTTAAAGGAGAAAAATGTGGGAAATTGTGGCTTTTCCCTTGGAGGCTGTCAGAGTTCCAGCCTGCAAGAGGCTTCCTGGGTCCCCCTGTGTCCTACACAAACCCCACTGTACCCCACAGACTGACCCCCTGCCCCACATACTGGGGGGCTCGGGCATTGGGGCAGGAGGCAGTGTGTCAGGAGTGAGAGGCACCAGGTCATGACTGGCCATCAATGTTTACTAGTGGGTCCTGGTACAAAAAAGGTTGAGAACCAATGTCCTAGGACACCAATAGGGCCAAGCAATCCATAACTGATTGCCCAAGTGGCAAGTTTGCAGTGGATTGGACCCACTCTGAGCCCTCAGGACAACCTCCCAAACCCTCTGCACAACATCAAGGCATGGCATGTGAAGTAACAGGAGGCAGGGGGGCACCCAAAGGCATCAGAGGGATTGGGAGCCACGTATTCAAAAAAGGGCATCATGGCACCCCTGGGACATGGGTCCTATCACAGTCAGATCAGATGATCTAGTAGCCCTTTTAACTAAAGCTCAATGGGTACATCAATGCCACAGTCTTTTTGGCAGGGTAAAACCTGCACTGAGTTTCATGCTGCCACAGCTAGACTCCTACCAGAACATGAACCTTTTAAGGCTACTTAGAGCATATCTACAGTACACTGCTGTGTCCTGCTGTGACTCAGTGTAGACCCACTCTATGGTACTTAGAAAGTAACAAGCACCTGGCCTTTCAAAATGCAACTGATCAGTTATGGAGTGGAAATGGACAGTGATTCCAGTATCTTGGCTTTTATCACGGTAGATTTAGAATAAGCTGTAAAATTATCAGGTCCCTTCCAGCCATTGTATTTGGGTCAATGATCTCCAGCAGCAGAGGATTCCACTAGTGATTATGCATAGCACAAAGGAGCATTTCCTTTTATTTGCTATTTACTATCCTCTAATTTAATTAGGGGTCCCTTGGTATTAAATTTTAAAAGAAGGTAATTGATCAGTCTCTCAGTTTGGGCCTATGCCAGGATGACAGGTAACTAAGGCCTTTATTCACCAAGTAGAGTGAATGGAGCTGTGATGAGTAGAAGGGCGTATAAACCACAACACTTGTTTGTTGCAAGGAATCAAACTGTTTTTTCATGAACTGTCATTACTGAGCTCTGCCTAATTCCTGACCTCATCTCTCTAATAGGAAGCCGAACCAGGTCTTGTACCCTTGCCTACCTAGGTCCTGTATACAGAAATCTCACCAACTCCTGTTTGTGTCTGGGATTCTCCCATTCTTGTAAGGGCACTCCCCTTCAGCAGTGGGTGAAGAGATTCTGGTGTTAAAGTGGTATGATCTTCTTGCTGCCAATGGACACAGCACATAAGAAAGGGGCCTAGCCAGTAAGGTGGCACTACTAGAGATGGTAAAGAGAGCAGCCACTCCAAACTCCATCAGCATATAGGTGGACAGAAGGAGTTATGCTCTGGCACTGCTACTGGGGCACTAGAAGGAGGCACAAAAGGCAACAAGGTGGAGTGAAGATGTAACAAGGTGGAGTGAAAGATGGCCATTAAAGATGTAACAAAATCAGAACAGGTTTAAGAGAGTTTTTTCCCAAGAATATCACAAGTGGCTATCTAGACTGTAGTATAGTCCTTAACTCATACTGTGTTTCTTCAAGCCCAAAGGGCCATATAGGCACAGCTCCCATTCTTCCCTCCATATGCTCAAATCTGGTACTTAGTGTGCTTCTTTTCTATAAGAATGACAGGCCCAATGGAGCCAAGTTTTAATGACAGATCTAAAGATGTCTTTTAGTTCTAATTGTTCTGGGATTGGAGTCAAACTGAGTGCTCTCCTTCTCCAACAATATAGAGCAAATTACACCACCAGCTCTGATGCCATCAAAGGGCTTGCACAGGTACAGCTGAAAGCTGATAAACCATTCTGTTGATGATGCACAAAAAAGGAACAGACTCCTACCCACTCATTCTTCCTTATACTGGCTCTGCAAGGGTAACAGGTGTAAAAAAGTACCACAGCACCAGTATGAGGGTGGCAATAAAGCCAGAAGAGGTGACTGATACATGCAGGGATCTGTTGAATAGGAAGGGGCATTGCTGTGCCATGAATGACCTTGTACCAGAGATAAAAGTAAATGACAGACAGCATTCCCCCAGGGGGAGATGAGATCTCTACACAAACTGGGTCGAGCACTTTGGTTATTCTCCACCTGAAACCTCCCACATACCCATCCTGGGCTTGACCCCTAAACCAGTCCCCATACCTTTTTGCTTGCAGAGCATGCAATTCAGCAGCAGGAACATTGCTGATCTACTTTGTCCTAATTACTCTTTTCAAGTGTTTCTAGCTGTTAAACATTTTCCCTAGCACGCTTTTGCCTTTTTTGGCTGCGAGGTGTGTCTGCACTAAATCTCTACAACAACTCTGACTCAAAAGTGAAAACTGAAAGGAATTCTTAACACCACAAAGCACCCCTCAAACAACCCAACCCAATGAACTCTTGTCTCTTTCATGAGATGAGCAGAGGAGTCTCCTTTGTGTCATTGTTTCAACCCCTCTCAGGGATCTGGGTTTTCCATTCACCATGGAAAAATGTTGTAAAATGTGGATCTTCTTATTTTAAGGAGAAAATC
The DNA here is from genome assembly GCF_000455745.1 of Alligator sinensis. Lineage (NCBI taxonomy): Eukaryota > Metazoa > Chordata > Crocodylia > Alligatoridae > Alligator > Alligator sinensis. The sequence continues at coordinate 941,955 of NW_005842554.1, forward strand.
CTAGATTTTCTCCTTTAAAGAAAAAAAATGTAGGAAATGATGGGTTTCCCCTTGCAGGCTGGCAGAGTTCCAAACTGCAAGGTGCTGGGGGGAGCGGGAGGAGGGCGGTCAGGCAGGGGGCACCATGTGCACCTGCACACATACACATGCACGTGGCTGCTCAGCAGTCTAGAGAACAGCTCCTACAGGTAAGTTGGGGGGGGGGGGGGGGAATTGAAGCCCCCATAGTGAGGGAGGGAGGGAGTGAGTTGGGCAGGGCTGGGGCTGGCTCTGGGCTAGGGATGCTGCCCAGCCAGGGTGCTGCATGGGGCTTGGGGCCTGGGGCTGGAATGCGCGACCACAGGGCCCAGGTGAGGAGTGGGATGGAGCCATGGGCAGCTCGGTCACAGGGTGGGGGGGCAGGGAGAGGGAGGGTGAAGGAGAGGGGCTGGCTTCTCGCTGCTGTGTGCACTCCTAGGGGTGGCAATGGAGGGCCCATGCCCCCCTAGATTTTCCACAGGGTGGGGCCAGTGCAGGCTGCCTGCTGCAGGCTTGGGGCTCCCTGCACTACAGCTCTCCCTCAAGGGGCCTCTGTAGTCCAGCGAGTGGGTCCTGGTGCAGCAGTGCCGAGTAGGGTGGGAAAGCTCAGTGCCACCTTTGTAAGCCCCACAGCACCATGGCGAAGAGCTCCCTGCCCACCTGGCAGCAGCGGGGCTGACAGCGTGAGTTATGACCCTTGCTGCTGTTGGGCAGGCAGGGGGGTACCTCTCCATGGTGGCCCAGTGCTCCTGGTGGTGGCACTGAGCTTCCCCACCCGGTCCCGCTCTGTCCTGCTGCACTGGGTCTCACCCACTGGGCCATGGAAGCCTCAGGGGAGGGCAGCAGGGCGGGGAGCCCCGAGTCCTCAATGCACAGCCCGCATCTGCCCCCCACTCCCCCAGCTCTGCGCCAGCTGTGCCACCTGGAGGGGAGGAGGAGCCAGGCTTCATGCTCCGCCACAGCAGCTGCCACCTCCTGTGGGTGGCAGACAGGGCTCAGGCATTGCTAGGAGGGACAGGGGGCTGTGGACCTGGGTCCCTGGCCCCTTTGGCAGGGCTGGGTGGAGCAGGGGATTGTGGGTGGGGAGCAAGGGGCACTAGCATGGGTGGGGGAACTGTGGGTGGGAAGCGAGGGGCACCTGAAGGGTTGGAGGGCTGTGGATGGGCAGTGAGGGGCAATGACCTGGGAAGGGCACTGGCATATCAGGGCTGCTCAGCACAAACAAAGCAGTGGGTGCAGGGAAGGGACAGCCACAGCTGGACTCATGTCCTTGTGAGTGAAGGGGGCAGGGAGAGCTCTGATTTTCCATGATAAAAAACCCAAAATCAAATGCCAAAGTTTATAAGTATTTAGAATTGATTTTATTATAGTGACTCAGGCATTGGTAGGCTTCCAAATTGCTTTAAAATTGTAAATATATCAATAAAACATTTTGTTCAACCAATACCTGTATATATAGTGGCATTTCATTTTAATCCTGGAAAAATGCAGAGTTTGGGGGTTTAAATCAGAGAATTTGTGATTTTTTTATCAGAGAATCTGAAATTTTTAAACAAAAAAACCCCAGGATCCCTGTTAATAATCAAGGCGACTGTGCTTCCTCTCATAGAAAAATACATCTCCTCTATTCCTGCTCCCATCATTGCTTAAATAAACAAAACTTCTGTGCTTTGAGGTCTTAAATCAGTGAAGATAAGAAAAACAAATAGCCAAGGAAGTAAAGCAAGTCCAGAGAAAAGGCACAGGTGAGAGTACTCTAGTCTAGGACACTGTGAAGGTTTCTGTATCCCTTCTGCTTGACTCTTAGAAAACTTTGCAGGCAGCAGCTCCATTTCACCCCAGGAAGCCCAAAAGAACTTGTGACAGATGCAATTTTTTACTTTTATCTACAAGCAACGAAGACATTATTCTGAGCAGGACAGATGAAGAATTGATTATGTTGCAGTCAAAGTGAGATTTAAACCTAGTGCACTTAAGGATTGACATGACACCTCATTCGATTGACAGAAAGGCTTTAAAACTATACCACAACTGAGCTATAAAACTAAATGACAGAAAAAAGACTCCTTCCCAATACTCAGTGAAAGAGCTATCACAAAAGTCCTACTATATGGCTGCTGCAAGAGTGTCTCTTACCAATGCAGGCAGGAAGTGGTTTCAGTCTTTACAGCTTTCACTAGGCCAGGATCAAGAGCCTGGAAGTGATGATCAGAAGGGCTGTGCAAAACAGAAGCGCTCCGTTTCGACCAGCGTTTCCATGTTTGATGGAAGTGTTTTGTTTCGACTTTTGTTTCAAGTCGAAATGTCTGTTCCGTTCCGTTCCATCGAAACGTTTCGCCCTTTTGACCCTGTTTCGACATTTCACCCCAAGGATATAATGGGGAAGGTCAAAAAAGGCTATAACTTTGTTATTTATGGCTGGATTTGGATGAAACTTGCAGGAATGGTAGTCCCTTCTGAGAGCATGAAGCGTGTCAAGTTTCAAGAAGATAGGTACAGGAGGTTCAGAGAAACTGCACTCCAAAATCTTGAGAGCAAAATTCATGTCACGTGTATGTGTTAAGCCACAGAGGGGTTAAACTGCAGGAATGGCAGCCCCTGCTGAGGCAACAAAGACTTTTAAGTTTCAAGGAGATAGGTGCAGGCGGTTCAGGCAAACTGCACCTCAAAATCATGAAAGCAAAACTCATGTCATGTGTACGTGTTAAGCCACAGCAGGGTCAAAACTGCAGGCATGCTAACCCCTGCTGAGGCCATGAAGCCTGCCAAGTTTCAAGGAGATAGGTGCAGGGGTTTGGGGAAAACAGCACCTCAAGCTGCAGACAAGCAAAACTTGTGACATGGGCGACACTGTGTGTGTTAAGGTGCAGCAGGGTGAAAGCTGAAGACCTGTTAGCCCCTGCTGAGACCAGGAAGCCTGCCAGCTGTCAAGGAGATGGGTGCAGGGGTTCTGGGTTCTGGGGCCCTGTACCTCTGGCCACAGGCAGGGAAAACTGGTGTCATGGGTGCTTGTGCAACTATCTGTCTTGGGGCAGAGGTGTGGGGGAAACCACTGCAGCCTGGCTGCTAGGCCCTGCTGCAGCCACAAAGCCTGCCAGAGTATTGTTGGCCCTGCTGGCAATAGCATCGCACTGCTGGCTCATGTTCATACTGTGGTCAATTATTACCCCCAGGTCTGTGGTGAAAAGGGATGGGGATCTTCAGATCTGCTGCCTGATGAGAGGCAGCAGTTGCACAAGCACCCACGTCATGAGTTTTGCTCGAAACAGGTCGAAACAGCCTTGAAACAAAACCAGTGGAGAAATTTCGCACAGCCCTAATGATCAGCTGGGTGCAGGTACAATGTTGCAATGATTTCTCTCTCTCCTGGAGTGCACACTTTTCTGGCAACTGTTTCATTCTTATACCATTCCATTGTATAGCTTCAAAGCATTCTTCCTTGATAGTTGGTCAATTAAAGTCTGAACAAAGCAGGACCATCACAGTACATTTGCTAACTGCTTGGATCCTGTTTTGGGTCATAGATGTTAGATGTTAGGGTCAGAAGGGACCTCAATAGATCATCGAGTCCGACCCCCAAACATCATCCAGGTGTGAAACTTGTTTTTCCAAGCTTTGATCAGCCCAGAGGTTACACTTCAGTCAAAAGTCTTGATTGACTGCATGGGATACCTTGGGGCACTGATCACAGGACACTGCTTTCGGTAGTTGTTTTAAAGATGGGGCAGAATTAGCAAAAGTCTGCACTGGTGATAGTCCATGAATGGGGCAGAATCTGCAATAGTCTGCAGCCGTGATAGTCTATGGAGACACTGACAAAACTCCAGACAGACACTGAATGCCTGTTCTGATAAATATGCCTTAATCAAGGGATGATGTCTTAACAAGGAAGATATAGTCACATAGGGATATGCAGTTATTTATGAATGGTTTAGCACAGGAGTGGGCAAAATACGGCCTGCTTTGGGTCTTTGTCCATCCCGCGGTGGGTCCCTTGGTCCCACCTGGCCCAGGCACTGCCTGGCAGCTGTACAACCTGCTGCCCCCTGGGCCTACAGCAGGGCTGGGGTGGTTCTGCAGCTAGACTGCCTTTCTAGGCAGCCCAGGTGACAGGTGACTCCTTCTGGCTGCCACCAGCCAGAGCCCCGCAGTACTGGCAGGGACCTGTGTGCACAGCCCCGACCCCATGCACCCTGCTCGTGCCCAGGCTCTATGCACACCTCACCATACCCACAAACATGAATGACTGGTGCCTCCCAAGATTGGGGGGCACCATGGCAGTGAGCAGTGAATGGGGACGGCTGCTGGCATCGGTGTTGGCAGTGGCGAGTAGCAAGCAGGGACTGCCTGTAGCCAGTGGTGTCGGCGGCAGTGGGGGTGGTGGGGGTGGTGAGTGGCAAGCAGGGACCACTTGCAGCTGCCACTGGCCGCGTCAGCAGCAAGGGCAGGGGTAGGTGCGAGCAGCAACTGCCCGCAGAAGCCAGCAGCAGCTTTGGCAGCAGCCAACCTCAGTGGGGGTGGCACGTGTCCCCCCTACGTGCCGCCTATGTCCGCAAACCCCACAAACACATCCTCCGCCACACACAATTACACACCTCACAAACACTGCACCCAACCATACCTTCCCCCCAACACATTCGTGTGTCTCTGGGGGAGCTCCATGCACTGCTACACTCACACACCCCACCACACACACGCACCCACATGGCCCCATGCAGACCGCCAGCCACCCTCCCCCTCCACACACCCCACAGCCCCCCACAAACCCAACCCCCACTCACCCTTACCCCCACACCCCCCCCACCACAATATACCAGCGTAATACTTCATTTTGAGCTATTATGCAATCACCTCTATATATACAACAAAACACACACAAACCAGGACGAAAATATATTTTTAAATAAAATTAAAATATGCTATTATCAATGTATGATTTTTAATATATAATTTTTTTTTCCTGTTCCAACATGTTGAACCCCCTTCCCAGAAGGAGTACTTCTGGAGGCAGGAGGAGGAACTTCCGGTGGCAAAGGTCAGAGGTTAGGGGGTGTGGAGGTGTGGGGACTTCCAGCCCCAGGGTGGTGACCAGGAAGCGGGGCTCCTGTCAAGGGGCAGGGCTACGCTTGCAGCCCTCAAATGCTTGCCAAAACTCATTAAACAGCCCTCCAGCCGAAATAATTGCCCACCCCTGGTTTAGCGTGATAAAACATTGGGTACATTTGCAACTAGCACAGGAGATTAAATCAATTGGGATTGCTTAATTTTTGCATGGTCCCAGCCATGATCTTGCATTCTAGTGCAAGATGCACTGTTATTTTAATATGATCATTTACATTTCATGTGTCCATCTGGCCAAGCTTTCAGTCATTAGATTACATAAGGTACCCAAAGGAAGTGTACACATAGGGACTTTATTTGTACCTCATATCAAGTACTTGCAATAAGTGCAGGGCAGAGCCACTGTGAGGGCAAGGTATTTGGCTAACTGTGCGCTGTAGGGATAATGTTGATAAAACTATGAATGATGAGAACTGGAGCATTGGGTAAGTATAAAAGATGTTTAGCCCTTACAGATAAGAGATGTTTCTAATCTGATGGCTAGAATTTCAGTCACATGGATGTCAGACTTAACACAGAATAGTACAGAGTTTCCATCTGGTTTGGAAAATAAAGACAGGTAGATGCTACCTTTAAAAGAAAGTAGAAGTTGACCCGATTTATAGGGAGTACTGTGCTGGTCAGTCTAATTTTAATTCTATCTAATCATCTTGGTGACTTACCAGCAAAGCGAGACTGCTCCTGCCTTCACAGAGCACCTCATAGTTTATTTCTGTCTACACAAACTGGGTTTTTGAAGGAAAACTCTAACTCCAACGTTGCTTATTATACCAGTGGCAGCCAACCTTTTTGGCAGGTATAACACAAATTAGCTCCATACACTCCCCAAATGCTACTCTGATCCCCTTCCCCTACCCAGGCTGCTGCTCTCCTTTGTTCCCAGCCCTGTGCTCCCTGCCTGACCCACTGCTCTATCTTCTGCTTCCTTCCTTGTGCTCCCTGACCAATTTGCTATTTTGCTTTCTGTTTTCTGCCCTATCTGCTGCTGTGCTGCCTGCCCCCTCCCTGATCTGCCACATGCCACACACGAAGGCTGTCTGTGCTGCTTGTAGCACCCATGCCGCAGGTTGGCCACCCCTGAATTATACCATCACACCTCTCCAAGCAAGCCTGAAGCTCCAGTAGTTCTTACTCTTATACCATCACCACCTGCTAGCTAACATCTAGTTATCATACACCTTCTGGTCCAACAACTCTGCAGTGGTAAAGGAAAACAAACACATTTCCTTTACAATTGCTTGGGATGGCTAAGATAAGATAGTGTAGTACTTCTTGAATAGGCAGAAGCTAGATTGGTGAGCTTTTATTGTACCAATGTGTTGAGTTAGGAGAAAAAGGAGACAAGCCTCCAGGCTTCAAGTGCCTCCTTATCTTTCATCTCTTGCAGTTCTACAGGTTGGTGCACTAAAGGAGATTTCATCTCACAAAGTTTGTTTCTGCTGTCTGAACCATCATAGCCAGACCACCACGGCTAAATGGATAGGTGCTGTACAGTGGCAAGTGCCACCTAGAGGCTATTCCCAATATTACCTTTAACACCTTGTTTTCCAGTTTCTGTCTTAAGTTGTTTATGCGAGTGCCTCACAAACTATATGTATCTATCTTCACAACACTCCTATGAGGTACCTCAATACTATTAGCTTCATTTTACAGAATAATGAGGGATGTGATCAAAATAACACTGTCCTTGGTAGGACAAGAATTGAACCCAGGGCCCCTGGAGCCTTAGGTGTGCAGTGATAAGTAGGTAAGCTACCCTGCTACAATGCCAGAGATGACTATTCTTAAAATTGCTCTGGACTTGTTCTGAAGCTGCTCCCAGCTGATGCAACTGTAATTCAGTACCTGGTCAATCCAGCTGGGCACTCAGAGGCAGCTAAACAGGACACTAACCACATTCCTCCCCTGTGTGCCAGTGGCTACTATAATCAGTGTTTAGCTGCTAGGCTCAGACACATCCTTAACCTCCCAAATTGCTAACCACTCAGTCTTTCTTCCACTAGCTATAAGTTGGAAGTGTAACTGAATAACATAACATCTTAGAAACCAGGTACTTGCCCATGCACATGTTGGATAAGAGTGTACATGTACTAACACATTATTCTTCCCCACTCCTTGAAGTGAGTTATGTTGGGGGCCTTTCACAAAGGCCTGGCAACAAAGCCACACATGCCAAAGAGCCAAGATCCACAAGATCCCAGCAGTTAGTTGGATGGCCAGGTCAGCCAGGAAAGTAGGTAATTGAAAAATGTTTCATTTAGATAGCAAACACCTTTTCCACAATAGAATTTGCACTGAAATGAGTAAGAGAAGCCATGTCTACAGCAGCATCATGGCAGATAACAGTTATAGGAAAACCCTAAGGAGCAAAAATCTTGGGCCCTTACAGTTATACATAGGACAAAATCTTGGTTTACTAAGGACAAACAGGGCTGATGTATGCTCTTGCCACAAAATCAGTGGCAAAACGATGGCTTCATTTTTGTCCTTGGCTGATACCATCATCACTGTGTCTTTAAGTATTTTTGCCATAGTATTAAGGAGAATAAAATACAGCTCAGGCCATGGGAAAAGGTTTCTACTGAAATGGAGGTAGACCATGGATGCAAAAAAATGCATCACAAGCAGCTCCCTACATACTTAGGGACTGTAAGAGTTCTATTCCACTCGTTGCTAAGAACTGTGCTCTAGATAGTAGCAGCAAATCAAAGTGAACTTAAACATTCATCTTGTTGGATCATTGATTTCACCGTGTATATAAGAAAATTTGATGTTAAGAGCATTAACTAGCTAGATTTTAAAATCACTGATATTATGTTCAGAATAACCCTGCTATTTCAAAGAAGAAACAGTCTTAGGAAATGTTTTTTCTTGATTTTAGAGGTGTTATTTCAAAGAAGATGCACGTTTATAGGTAGAAATTAAATAACAGATTCCCTAGGAAATGTTAAGAACGTAAAACATTTTAAGAGGAACTATACGATGAGCACCATCACCCTTTACTATTTCCCCCATCTGGCTTACAGTAATAGGACAAACCACCCACAGACCAAAGAGAAATCAACACTTGTCTTTGGGAAATTAAACAAATTTTAATGGTTTAAAGCAGATAGTTGTGGAGCCCCTGCCTGGCATGTGCTCTACGTCCACTGCTCTCCTCTGTACAAAGGCCACTTCACAGGGAGAAACCAGTCATGAGAATTATTCCATTACTCAATTGGCAGTCATTAGAAAAAAAACAGTGGGGCCAACAGAGCAGGAGAATCTAGGATTAGGGCGCAGAGAGTAGGGGATGGAATGCAAATGTGCTAGCTTGGTATTTAGAAGGCTGGGTGTACATTTACCCGTAGCTCATAGGGGCTTGGTAGCTGTTTTAGAACTGTCAGTCACATCAAAGGAATGACAGGTGTGATGCACTGTTAGCCCAGCTTTAGGATGAAGCTATCCAAACCAGGGAAACTTGCATTCCACAAGAAAGGCTTGAGGGAAGATTCTTTTGTTCAGAGGATTAAAGTCTCTTCAGTGCCCTTGTTATGTTGTTAAAAGTGACTAGGAGATGAGGAAAATTTCTGGGCTTCCTTATTTGGCTCGGCGTAAGTGAGAATAGCTCTGGACAGTCCTTGCCACTGCTTCATCCATGTTAACCACCGGCTTGTAGCCCATGTCCCTTTTGGCCTGCTCACAGCTATAGTAATGAAATGTACCAGCTAATGCAACCCGCATGGGGGTGAAAGTGGGCTTGACTGTAATGAACGGACTCAGCAGCAGCACCACCAGAGACAGGAGGAGAGCCAGGTAATAAGCCAGCCAATAGGGGATTTGGTATTTAGGTTCATCGTAGTTCAAACCGGTCAGGATACGTGACAAGAAAGTCCAGAAAGGGATTGGCTCATCATTTGTGATGTGAAATGCCTGAAAAAGAGGAAGACAGAACCTTTGGAATTAAAATATGACTGTTCACACACTTTTTATATACCTTCACTTGTTCTGTTCTTGAGGGAATTAAAATGCTCTGCCATGAAGATTTTTCCAATCAGATCAGCTCTATATATGACTTGAAAAACTACACTAGAAGAACAACATGTGACTTCCTTATTTAGAGAGCCCATTTCCCCTAAAAATCCATTGGGCTATTAGCAATTGCTTAAAGAATTAAATGGTGCCACAGCATCCATGCTGGAATAGCTTCAGTCTTGGGAAGTAGTGGTTTTGATACATGTCAGAAGTGGGGCATACTAAATAGGCTTTTGAGAATTTCTGCTGTTGAAGACCATGTGTGTTTTGTCACAACAAAGTTATTGTACTTTGGATGTGTTCAGAGCCTTGGCTGTAATTCTGCTGGCAAGGAATCTTATGAAATTAAATCTAAATACAGTTATATATATTAGCCCTTGTGGCTGCTCAGACTGGTCATTATATGCACAAAATGTTTGATTAAGTCTGCAAACAGGAGATACCCAAAAGGTGTGAGCTACTTTCATTACTGTATAAGAGGTGTTAATGTTGAAGAAAGGAGTCAACACTAATTATTCCATTATTGAGCATAATAATTTGGAATTGTAAGTAAATCTTGGGTAGGGTGCCTACCTTAGCTAGCCTCTGGTGAAGGGATGTGCCAGAGCAGAATGCACAGTGATGAGCAGTGGAGGCCTATCTTACCTCACACAGGCTTTTCTAGTCATACATAAGACTCATACCTTACCTTCCCACACAGGGGAGAGTCTCTGTGAAGATGTTCTGCAGCCTGTATGTGCCCATGGACCACATTTTCCACAAAAGTAAAGTCCACTAAGTTCTTCCCATCCCTGCAAAGACAAAATGGAAAAACTTGCCACAGAGCATGGGGCAGGCTGAATATCTGGAAGTCGCAAGCTGCCAACCAACGTAACTATTCCCAGGTTCCCCTTTCCCAATTACTGTTCAACACTGCAGTAATATACTTAAGTAAAAGAATTGTGCAGTACTAGGAAAGTTAATATTACACAAACTAGCACTACTATATCTGGTTGAGGCTGACACACAATTAAAACTGGATCACTCTTAGGACATAAACAAGCATGGATGTTAAGCACCTCAAATCCTGAAGTGCTTTAAATCTGATGTGCTTAAGCACTGTGTAGACATGTATATGAAGCCACACACCATAAAGGACCTCTGACTGGAGTGCAGGAATCTTTGCAAGTCTCTCAGACTCCAGAAGACCCTGAGGACAAACAAGTGCAAAGAAGAGCACTTCCTGGATGCTGGCCCAACTTCAAGTAGAGGGAGACAGCAGAGCACTGGGGAATGCCAAAGGACTGAGCAACTCCTTGTTGTGCTCTGAGGAGAGTGCAGACATTTCAGGAAGCACCTCCAAAGACACCAGCCTTTTTTCAAGGACCATTTTTGAAGGGCTTTTTCGGGTGTGGACACCTGCATTGTCTGGAGCACTTAAAGGCACCTGAAACACTTCAAACAGCATATTTATCCAAGGTCTTTGTGTATGAATGATCAGCTTGGACTACTGAGCAAACTAGCAGGATTGAAGAGGGCTGTGACACTGGAAGTCATGTTATCATATTTACAGTTGGAATGACAGTTTGACCTGTAATGTCACTATCAATATTTTCACCATATGGATCAAGTATCTCTGCTGTGAGATACTTGCACAAAAACCTTTTGAATTCGTTTCTCTATGTTACAGAGGTTTGTGTGATACCAACACTCTCCCCCCCATGAAAATCAACCCTTCTTCATGTGTCAAAGAGTAGGTGGGTATCTAGGGAAGTCATTGTCCTCTGAGAAGAAATTCCCATAGACAGGTTGTGAGGTTTAACAGTCTGTCAATCTCAGAGGCACCTCATGGCAGAAACTTTGACTTAATACTGTTGGTGGGCCATTCTACATTTTGAGCACTACAGATTTAACAGCATTCCCCTCTGAAAGGACTGCCGTTTTGACATCATATTTCACATACAGGTGTAAGATGCTCACCCAATCATGAACTTCATTTTTCCACTCTTTGCTGCCTGAATGAGGATGGGAACCAACTGGGGGTCCCTGGGACCAAATATCCCATGAGGGCGAATGGCAATCGTGAAGAAATTCTTATCTGGGTCATTTGCACTCAGCACTTCCTGCAGGCGACAAAAACACTTAATCCAGATAGAAAGGCTAGAGAGACTAAAAAATCACTTAGAAATGCATCTCCTGCATCAAACCATTGAGCTGTTTTCCCTGAACTGCTGCTCATTAAAAAGAAGCTGTACCCCACTCCTTTTCTGGGTAAACCTTCTACTGCTTATGGCTCATCTACTCCTATCTCACAGCATAGTTACATTATAGTGATTTATACCTGGATACAAGTGGTAAGTTACTGCAATTTATTTTCCACTATCTCAAGTGCGAGAAGACAAGACAGAGATTCAGCTGAATATTTAAAAGTAGTCAAATTGTTTATTATGTTGATACTCTGTATATTAGCGCCCAATGTCATGGTTTTTTTGGTATTTAATTTAAAATATGAGGTGACTGCGTTTAAATCCAAAGCTCCAAGGCACTAAGGACTTGAAAGTGAAACAGGGTTCAGTGCCTTTCATTGTCCAAAGTGGGAGAAATGGAAGATGCATTTTTTAAAATTTTTGTTAACATGAAGTTCTCTGTAACAAGTGTTCAAATGCATTTCCAACTGAGATTAAATTGACAGTATCTTTTTAAAATTCCTCTCTCTCTCTCATCTTTCTGTTCTTTCCACAGTAATTTTCCAGCACTCCCAAGAACAAACAGCCTTGAATAAATGTATAAGATTTTGAACCATCGGAGCACTGAGGGTCTGCAACAAACTTCCAATAGGAGTAGTGAGGGCAACATTAGTTTAATCAGTTAGTTAAAGTTTAATCAATTTTACGATTAAAAGTAAAAGTTTAATCCTTTTATGACCAGGTGACCTATCACCTGGACAAGGGGGAAGAGATTGATACCATATCTCTTGACTTTCAAAAAGCCTTCGATCTGGTATCCCATGATGACCTCTTGGCAAAACTGGCTAACTGTGGCCTCGGTTTCTCCACGATCTGCTGGCTGGGGAATTGGCTACGTGGTTGGGCCGAGAGAGAGGTGGTTGACGGAAGTCAATCATTGTGGTGCCTTGTGACCAGTGGGGTCCCTCAAGGCTCTGTCTTTGGGCCTATATTGTTCAACATCTTCATTAATGATGTGGACACTGGCATCAGAAGCGGACTGGTCAAGTTTGCTGACGACACCAAACTTTGGGGTAAAGCATCCACACCTGAGGACAGGAGGGCAATCCAGGTTGACCTTGACAGGCTCAAGAAATGGGTAGATGAGAACCTGATGGCATTTAACACCAAAAAATGCAAGGTTTTCCTCCTTGGGAGGAAAAACCCGCAGCATGCTTATAGGCTCAGCAGTGCTACACTGGCTAGCACTTCGGACGAAAGGGACTTGGGGGGTCATGATTGACCACAAGATGAACATGAGCCTTCAGTGTGATGCTGCAGCTAGTAAAGCAAGCAAAACGTTGGCTTGTATCCATAGATGCTTCTCAAGCAAATCCCAGGACGTCATTCCCCCATTGTACTCAGCCATGGTGAGGCCACAGCTGGAGTACTGCATCCAGTTTTGAGCTCCACAATTCAAAAAGGACATGGAGAAACTTGAGAGAGTCCAGAGGAGAACCATGTGCATGATAAGAGGTCAGGAAAACAGACCTTACGATGAGAGGCTGAGAGCCATGGGACTCTTCAGCCTGGAAAAGCGCAGGCTCAGGGGTGATCCGGTGGCCACCTATAAGTTTATCAGGGGTGCTCATCAGGATCTGGGGGAACGTCTGTTCACCAGAGCGCCTCAAGGGATGACAAGATCGAATGGTCACAAACTCCTCCGTGACCGTTTCAGGCTGAACATGAGGAAGAACTTCTTTACTGTCCGAGCCTTCAAGATTTGGAATAGACTGCTGCCGGAGGTGGTTCAAGCACCTACTTTGAATGCCTTCAAGAGACATTTGGATGTCTGTCTTGCTAGGATCCTATAAGCCCTGCTGACTTCCTGCCCTTTGGGCAGGAGGCTGGACTCAATGATCTTCCGAGGTCCTTTCCAGCCCTAATATCTATGAATCAATTTATAAAAGGGATAGCAGGACTAGATGACATAATAGCAGGACTAGACTCAGTCACCTAGAATATTCATTTCAGTCCTGTGTTCTCAGTGTTGTGGCAAAGAAGTTTGGCACCTGGGGCAGTCTGCCCTTGCCCCGCACACAAATCTGGGGGGGCCCATGCCCCCCCCCCCCCCCG
>NW_005842554.1:955418-963893 GCF_000455745.1 Alligator sinensis
AGGTGTGCAAGCAGCAGCAGGAGCCGCACCCCCATCCCTGTGTCTCCCTTCCCCCCTCAAATGAGTCGTTTGCAGCTTCATTCCATGCCCCACCCTGGTTGGGCAGCACCTGTTGGTGCCCCTTCACTTTGGTGCCTGGGGTGGTCGCCGCCCCCTTCCTTGCTATGGCACTGTCTGTTCTTTCACTACAAACGCAAAGGTACACACACACGCAAACACACCTTTATCTAATAATCTTCAGTCATTTTCCTGATAACATATTCTACAAGTTTACTTGGCTCTCTCTTTCTATTCTATTAAGTGACTATACTATAGTCACAACAAGAAGGTTTGACAGCCATGAAAACAAAAGCTCTGTATTTACCCAGAGGGCATGAACAGTATGGTCAGCTTCTGTGAAAGCAACCTGTACACTGCTGCATCACTGCGCCTCAAAGCTAACCTAAAGGCATTAGGGGATAGTTTTCAAAAGGTGCAAACAGTAACTAACTGGTCATTTGTTTCTTTGAAAGTCTCCATTTTTTTTACACAAAAGGTTTAATTCGTTCCCTGTAGCTGAATCTCTTTTGTGAGAGCAAGGGGTTTAATTTGATTCACAGTTTTGGTGAAATAATTGAGAATTTTTTTATGCCTCAGAACTGGTGTTTCAGGCTTCCTGAAAATTCAAGCAAATAGTGCAGTGTGGGATATACCTGGGTTACTTGTTGAAGGTTCCCTTGTGACCACAATGTCTAGAGATTTTTTTTCGTAAACAGTGAAAGCAGAAATGCAGGAGGCATCTATTCCAATCCTGGCTAGCCCTTTACATTGCTAGGAAGGCATACCCCATTTTAGGAAATCCAATTTTGTGTGTTAACAATGGTAGCATTAATATCACAATGCCATATACCTTTTCTTGCAGGATCTTGGTTTCTGTGTAGTAATCAATAGGTTTCTTTGCATAAGGGAGGTCTTCTGTTCCATTTTTGATGTCTGTGCCCTCAAAGACAACACTAGCACTGCTAGTTAACACCAGTTTCTGACAACACATGTGGAAGGAAATGGTCATTTGTTAAAAGATACAACAAAGATTCACTGATCACAATGGCTGAGTAAAAGACCAATATTAACCCCCCCCCCCCCGCAAACAAACCAAAGTTAGTTAGCCAATATTAACGCCCCCCCCCCCGCAAACAAACCAAAGTTAGTTTTTATTTAGCTAATTCCATTGAAAATGCAGTTCCTGAATATCCTGAAAATTATCCAACTATACAGATGGTGAAAACCATATACATATAACTAAGCTCCATGAGATTCCTCTTTGTGGCACAAAACAGAGGAAGACAGTCCTTGTTTCAAGGAGCTATAATCTTATTAAGGAAGGTGGAAAATATTGGGATAAATCAGCAAATTTCAACTGCTGCCAATCAAGAAGAAAATGTATTTGAGGAAAACTTGAGTACCCAATTATCCTGTTTGCCCAGCACACTATAGCACTTCCAGCATTTACCACCAACATGTTTGAGATGTACTTGAACATAACCCTACCCCCAACCCCCCACAAAAAAAATCAACTCTATTTTTTGGAGAGTCATGTGGCCCAATGGTTATAAAATGAGAAGTCAGACATGCACATGGAAGATCAGAAGTACATTATATTCATTTCTTATATTTTGAAATAGGATTCACATTTTAATAGACAGAACATTTTCTAACAGGTTCTGGAATCAGATTAACTCTTTGCTCAGTGAAGTCCAATCTGGAGCCTGAAGGTCAACAATGCAGAACCAGTTTTCTCCTAACAGCTTGTAATAGGAGGAGTGCAATTGTGGGCTGGACTCCATATTTCACATGTAGAATATGATCTTGTGTATTGTTTTATTAACTCTACACTGGCACTTGAATTCTCTGTTCTTTAAACAATCTCCAACTTTTCCCTTTACCTTCTCCCTTTCGCATCCCCCCAAAACAGCCTTTCATGCAAACAGCACTTGAGCATTTTATTAGCAGGGATCTGGGTTTTCTGTTCATCATGGAAAAATGCAGATTTTCTCATTTAAAGGAGAAAAACGTAGATTTTCTCCTTTAAAGCAGAAAAATGCAAGAAATGGCAGGTTTCCCCTTGCAGGCTGGCAGAGTTCCAGCCTGCAAGGGTCTGGGGGAAGCGTGAGGAGGGGGGTCAGGCAGGGCGTCCCATGTTCATGTGTGTGCGCACACATACACGTGGCATGTCAGGCAGCATGGAGAGCAGCTCCTGCGGGTAAGTTGGGGGAGGTGGAATTGAGGCCCCCATAGTGAGGGATGGAGTTGGCCAGGGCTGGGGCTGGAGACGCTGCCCAGCCAGGACAGTGCATGGGGCTTGGAGTCTGGGGCCAGAGTAGGAATGTGCAGCCACAGGGCCTGGGTGGGAAGTGGGATAGAGCCATGGGTGGCTCGTCCGGGGGGTGGCTGGGGGTTGGTTCCCCACCACTGTGCGCACTCCTGGAGGCAGATGGGGGACATGCCCCCCAGATTTGTGTGCAGGGCAGGAGTGAATGCAGACTGCCCTCTGGGGGCTTGGGGCTCCCTGCCCTGCTGCCCACTGGGGCCTCTGGGGCCCAGTGGGTGGGGTCTGTTGCAGTAGGGCAGAGCAGCGCAGTGCGGCAGGGAGTCCTGTGCTGCTATGAAGAAGCATCCCCTGCCCATCCCTGGGGTAAGGGGATTGCAACTCCTGTTATCTGAAATGGGTGATGGGTGGCAGTGGCAGCTGTCACATACGAGCTTTCCCCCTCTGCATCCAGCCAGCCGACTGGCTGGAAACTCTGGTTAATAGAGTATTCCGGTGATGACAGACATTTGGTTTTATTTTAATCACAGAAAAACATGGATTTTGAGGGTTTTAGTCACAGAATTTGCAATTTTTATCAGAGAATTTGTGAATTTCTAACAGAAAAAATCATTAGGCAGAAATAAAAATATAAAGCTCATGTGATATCAAAAAGTCTAAAGCAAAAACAATGCATGTGTTTTGTAGTTGCTCCTGAAGGCAAAAGTTACTATTTCTTCAATACTGCTGCTGTAGTGTGGCATTATATCAGGGGTTCAGCATCTTGCATGCCCCCATATGCTTTTTAACCTCTTACCTCTACACCAGCTTCTTTGCATGCTTCAATGACTGTTTTGGTTCCTATAAAATTCACTTTGTAAAACAGTTTCCTGTTGTCACTGGACGGTGCTGGTGAAGCACAGTGAAAAACCAGTGCCACATCTTCTAGGGCTGGGAGCAGGGCCTAAGAATACATGAGACAAGACAGCAATGAAACACCAGCAGTGCTCTCTACTTGGAAAAGGTATAGGTAATATGAACACATACAAAACTAAACAGCTACATTTCAGGCTTCATTCCTTTCATGCAGTCACAGAGTCAAAAGAAAGGATGAGTCATTGCATCTCTAAAGCAGTATCCTTTCTACTGTGCAAGCTATTTTCCTTCTATAAAGGAACTCAGCTGCCTTTTAAGGCTTGGAGCTCACTTAGATCCAGGTATACCTTATTCATTTAGGGAAAGCCTGAGGCCAAGAGTACCCCTAGACAGAATTAGAAAACTCTTCATGGAACCCTACTAGGATTTTAACCCCCTAAATATCATGCTACTATCCATCTTTATGCTGCCTACTCCAGGAAGCACAACTGGCCTGAGGCATATCACGTCACTAGGAGTTCTCCCCTGATCACACACAGCAATTTTCCAAGTCATACAGCAATGAATATCTATAAACTAAGGCAGGTACATGCCCTATTTTATAGAGATACTCAGGCTGAACAATCATTAGGAGTATTTACAAAGCTGCGGAAGAAAGTCCTCTGGAGGATCATCAGGAGTCACTGGAGAAAGAACAAAGACTTGCAATGGAAAGGGAAGACATAGTTAAGCATCTATTCACAGCTTGTACTGTAATTCTTCCAGGATATGCTGCTTAAGGTGAACTTTTCCACTAGCCAAAGAACAGGTTTGTTGCATCATACCAAAATTAAGATTGTAGCTTGGGGGAAGGAGCCTCTAAAAGATGCCCATATATGCTTGTGTGCTTTGGGGAACGAGCCTCTAAAAGATGCCCATATATGCTTGTGTATATTATTAATTCAATTATACCTCTTTACTGCAGAGATCTCCCAGGAAAAATTGCACTTTATCGTTCTCAAACCCCTTTCGGATATCAAACACATTGACTGAGTAGCCTTTCTCCAACAATTTCTCTACCATGTGTTGGCCAAGGAACCCTGAACCACCGATCACAGTGCATTTCTTACTGGCCTGCAGAGGGGAAAAAGGAGAAAAGCATAAACACCCAGCCAAACACTTCTAAACTCTGCAAGATCACAGAAGTAATGGTTTTAGACCCTCTATCAGAGTTCAGATTCCCCAATACCGCAATTAGACAAGCCAGTAATAACTAGGATGATAGGAGGAATCTGACTCCAGATATCAAGCAACTCACTGAGATCTATGTCAATAAATGAGACGCAGCAGACATGCAGGGTTTTCTTCCTATGCAGGAAAATCTCCAATCAATGAGTTTGTGTCATGAAAGAGAGAGGTATATCTTTGATTCCTTTATCTATGGGGTGAAACTTTGATGAGAGTAATTTAAGTTCCTAGTCATTGTACTCAGCAAAACAATCTGTTTAGGAGCCAAAGACAAGAAAAAAAGTGTTGAAACATTCCAAAAAGAAAAAGAGCCAAATTCTGTATAATCCATGTATTAAAATCAATATCTGTATTAAACTCAATACATGGATTGTAAAAAAATTAGTTCACATTTTGCTCAGATGCAAACCAATATACTGGTTTCTTAATGTTAGATAAACTGTTCAGCTTCCTCTAAACAGGGGCTGGTAAATTGATGAAGTTTCAAATTCCTTCTTGATTCTTAACCCAAAAAGCAGTCCAGGATAACTAGGGCTCTTAGATTCTGTGACATGCTTGCTCTCCATTTAGTCCATTTCTCCAACCAATTTCTCTAAATAAGCAAGCATTAAATCATATAAAAATCTCTGAAGAATGCCTTGCATTCAAAAGCTTGTCCCAACTATGCAGTTGGTCCAATAAGAGATATCAGCCCAAGAAATCCTTGTGTCTCATACAAAAATCCCCATCATTCAGATGGCAGAATTCTTATCTACTTCCAAAGGTTGCCTAAACAGCAGAAGATTCATGCAAACCAAAGCACAGCTGATAGACCATAACTATAACCCTTAGCTTCAATTGTCTTGAGAACAAGATCTGCTCTACCTTTGGCAACAATTGTCCTGAGGCATCCTGCATATATTTCTATACCCTCCAAAGAATTTAATTTGCTCTACTTCATTCCCATGGGGTTCTGTGCAGCATGGTGGAGAGATGCAGGGGAACCAGCTTTCACACAAAGCTGTGAGAAGCACTTGTACATCCATATAAAGGCAGAGGGGAAGCCAAGAGGAGCCATAGCTTGTGTTTATAAATTGGTTAATAGCTTTTTTATTTTTAAATCAATGCTCAGCGTCAATAGTTATCAGACTTTCTGGTGTGGGTGCTTGCCTAAATGGAATGAGTTTAACGGTTTCTGTATTCAGAGCCAATACAGAATAAGCTAATGATGAACTTGAAGATGAGCTTTATACAAAGAACAGTCTGTCCTGGTTGTAAATTGATTTGTTCCTTATTGTTACTGCACAAAAAACCCACCTCCGCAATTATTTTATTAACTTGAAAAAGAAATATTATCCCAGTGAAAGTACACAAGAAAGGCAATTGTTCAATGGGTTCTAAGTGCTGTGCTTTTAGAAAAGGAACATGCTGTTAAGTTTCAGTTTGTTCAGAATGGAAATGAGAAGTCTACTGACTTGTTCATTTATGTCAAAGCACATTATTTTGAGGGGTCTCTAAGCCGACTGCTTAAAATTTGTCCTATTTCCCAATTAACCCAATAAGCAAGCATGCCAAAATCAAGAAAAGTCCAGATTTCTCTGTGTCCTCATCTTCCCTTTGGCCTAGTGAGATCCAGCATTGCTGCTATCAGTGTGAAACACATTAATATTTTTCTGTCATCCCATCCCACTTTCTCAACTTCACATATCCTTAAACAAAATATCTCAAAGGAAGTAGTGACAGAACAGTCAAGAGATTAGAACTGCTGGAATTTCCCCTAATAACAAAAAATACACAAAGCAGCACAATGAGGGACGTTCACCCATGATGTGTACAATTTATTGGAGTTCAAATGATTCCATGAACTAAGCTGAATTTTGACCTTCCCCCGCTTTAAATTTAGGTTCACTTTAAAATTAGACTTACATAAGTTTCAGCGACATGCCTAGCAAAAAGAAAGTTAGGACCCCATCTACTGGGCAATATGGGACACTATCAATTTCATCAGAGAATGACTACAGTTGTAACAAAATCCCAAGACCTGTTGATTTTGTAGTGCAGATAAAACCTGTTTTATTAAGCATGGGCCTGAACCTTGTTAAAAGAGCATGAGGAGCAACCACAGCAGAAACAGATCCTCTGACAATTCAAGGTCACTTTCATAGCAGTAATATTCTTGGAGCAATAGTTCAAGCCTCATGAAAGAAAGTCCCTGTCTTCAATATGTGGACTAGCCTAATTTTTTAGACTACATTGTAATGGTGCTCCTCTTAGAACTACGTGAATATATAAAACAATGTTAGAAAAAATACTTCTTTGCGCTTACTGGTCTGAGTCGTGCAGCCATTTCTGTGAAGATTCAGTGTAAATCAAATTCCTTGAAAAAATAAAAAGAATCAAGTTGTTGTTCATGACTTTTAACATATCGCTCCTAAACTCACTAGTTAAGATGAGTACAACAGAAATCAGTAGGGGTGCACAGATAGAGATTTTTGGGGCTGATATCAATGGCCCATTTTTATAAGGAAGGGAGCTGGGCAGGGGTGGGGAAGGAGCAGGAACTGCACAGCCAGGGTGAGATGGGGTGTGGAGCACAGCTACGGCTCATCCAGGGGGAAGCTCCTGCTGCTACACACACCCTGGGAGGGCATGGGGGGGGTGCCCCCCAGATCTGTGCCCGGTGCCTGCTGCTACATCCTGGTGCTGGGGGTGGTGTTGGGCTCTTCCTGGCAGGGGGATTGGGCTGGGGCTGTGCTCAAGGTGGCGGTGGCACTGCTATATGGGCCACAACGAATTCTGGGGTGGCTGCAGCTCCTCCCCGATAGCCCCACCTCCCAGCACTACTGCTGGCCACCCCAAGCACAGCCCCAGCCCAGCCCCTTGCTGGGAAGAGCCCACTAGCAGCCCCAGCCCACAGCAGCAGCCTACCCTCCCCTGGCATGCAGATCTGGGGGGCACACTCCTCATTACATGTAATGTAATGTTTGCTGTGTAAGCATGTCCAGAACACTTCCTGCTCCAATGAGGATCAACAGACTGGGATCTGTAGGCATAATAGCAATGGAGGGAAGTAGCAGATAAGGTGGTAGCTGTAGGGGTTTTAATTAGGGAGATTTCTCCCATGGGTAAGGGTAGTACTGCCAACCCTAAACATTCAAAACAGGGAGTGCAGCCTGTAAATCATGAGGGTTTTTTTTTTAAAAACAACATAATAAATGTTGCTTTACTTTTATTGAACTGTAGATTTTGGAATAGGATGCATGTCCCTCCACCTTTTCAAGGTTTTCTCCCCGACCTGAGGTTTAAAAACTTTCTGGAAAAAAAAAGATTTGTATACAATACCATGGCACTAGCACAGTGATTCTCAACCAGGGTGATGCAAGATCTTTTCTAGGGTGCCTCAAGGTGTGAGGAGACAAGCACAAGCTCAGACTGGTCCTTGCCTGGCAGCTGCCCTGTCCCTCTGCAGGGCAGGGAGCACTGTAATATACCAATCAGCCATGGAAATGAGGCGCTGCTGGATGCACAGGAGTTAGGAGGAGGGGCCCGAGGCAAACACGGTGGGAGTACAGCTCAAGCTACCACTGCTACACTCAGCGGTGCTCAACCTTTTTCCCTGGTGGGCTGGATGGGCAGCGAGTGGTCTGACCCACAGCCCGAGCTGGGGCCTGGGCATCCGGCAGCGGGGAAGGGTGGCCCTGTCACCTGCTACTGCGTCCTCGCCACCACGTTTCCCGACCGTGGGGAGCCCTGCGGGCCAGATGTCATGGCTGGGCGGGTGGGCACGGCCTCAGGCTGAGCTCCCTGCCCCGGCTGACAGACACAGCCGAGCTCCCGCTTTGCACCTGAAGGAACAGGGGGCGGGATGGGAAGACCGTAGCGCCGACATGGGGGAGAGACTGGGGCCCATGGGGCAAATCCCGGGGCCTCGTCCCGGCGCAGGGGCGCCTTGCAGCCGGGACGGGCCCGCGGCGCTGCTGCCCCCGCTCCCCCAGGGCCTCGCCCCAGCCCCGAGCTGCGCCCGCATCCCTACCTGACGCCCGACCCGCCGCCGCCGGACCCGGCCGGGATGACACCAGCCCCGCTCCCTCCCTGAGGCCCTGTCTCCC
>NW_005842554.1:964607-975254 GCF_000455745.1 Alligator sinensis
AGGAGGCGGTGGGACAGGCACTGGGTGGGACGGTGCCTGCCTTGAGCAGGGGGCTGGACTAGACCAGTGCCTCTGAACCTTTTTTGTACCAGGACCCATTTGCAAATGTTGATGGCCAGTCCTGACCCCGTGCCCCTCACTCCTGACCTGCTGCTGCCCAGCCCCAGCCCCGCAGTGCGTGGGGCATGGGGGGGCCTCAAGCAGCCCCTTGCGGGCTGGGACTCTGCTAGCCTGCAAGGGAAAACCCACAGTTTCCCACGCTTTTCTCCTTTAACAAAGAATCCACTTTTAAAGTTTGTTTGCAACCCTTTCATATATTCTGGCAACCGTTTTGGGTCGTGACCCATGGGTTGAGAACCGCTGGACTAGGTGACCTTGTGAGGTCTCTTCCAGCCCAACTTTCCTATGACCCCTACGATCACTGTAGTAGCTGTGCCGACATGGCCTGTAGGTCATCGTAGGAAGGCAGCAGCTGCTGAAGGAGTTGTGGCATGCAGTGGAAGGCATGAGAGTGTTTCCTTGTCCTTCCTGCAACTCCCCCCCCCCCGCCTTCCACCAGCTCCAGGCCGTAGCAGAAGTCTTTCTTCAGTTGGAGCAGTGTTGCAACAGCTGGAACAGGGAAGGGACTCTGCTGCTGTAACTGAGCTCTGCTGCATCTGAGAATTTTGCTCAGTCGCCCCCCTGTGCCTTGCTTCACTTGCTGTGCCCGGTGTCCTGTAATCGGAGAGCTGAGGGGATTGTATTACATTCAAAAGCTTGTCTGACTTTATCCCAGCTACAGAGTTGTTCCAATAAAAGATATCATCCTAAGAAATCCTGGCCTTTTGAGTGGAACTGTGAAAGTGTAAACAAGGCTCTTTTGCCTGCTGTTGGAATCTGATTCTTCTCCTGTGCTCTCGTGTGTGTTCCAAGGCTTCCAGCTTCAAGAAATCTGCATTAGGGGGAGCAGCCCAGAGAAAGAAGACGGGTCCCAAACTCGAACTTACTGAAGACCAAAAGCAGGAGATCCGAGAAGCATTTGATCTGTTTGATACCGATGGCACTGGGAACATAGATGTGAAAGAGCTAAAGGCAAGACTTCTTAGCAGAAAAGTGTAAATGAATTGAGTTTTAAATTGCAGATGGAGAGAGAGGTTTAGAGGCTGGGGAAGGGTGATTTTCATCCTTTTCCAGTATAAAACCTTTTCATCGCCACAGAACCAAAGACTTATGTTGCGACTGTCCCTTTCTCCCATTGGAGATCTAGGTTAACAAAAACTCAAAAGGTAGTAATAGGGTCTCATCAACTCTGTATATGTTGGTAAAAGGTTAAAAGGTTTTTATCCATTATGAAACCTGCATTTTTCTTATTAATGATCGTACCATTATGGAAGTCATGCTAAGTCTGTTAAAAATATCAGTTTAATTCATTTTTGTGACCTAGTTATTTTGCAGAATAGATATTAAGTACTTCTTGGTGCCGCCTTAGACTGAAGATAATGACTCCCATTATGTACCGCAGTAGCACACTCCTAAGGAGACCTTACAATCACTGACTTCTACACCTATAGAAATAACTCTCGTTTATGTGGAATCCAGCAGTATTGGGAGCAACTTCTACAATAGTGATTCTCAACCAA
The DNA here is from genome assembly GCF_000455745.1 of Alligator sinensis. Classification (NCBI taxonomy): domain Eukaryota; kingdom Metazoa; phylum Chordata; order Crocodylia; family Alligatoridae; genus Alligator; species Alligator sinensis. The sequence continues at coordinate 966,227 of NW_005842554.1, forward strand.
GGTGCTGTGGCACTGTAGGGTGCGTTAAGATCTTTTCAAGGATGCTGTGGGGTACCACACAATGCTAGAACAGGTGTGCAAACATGATTCACAAGATAAACCCAGAAACTTTGAATAGGAATACGTAGTGTTATGAACATTCTGACCTGTTGTGGTCCTGAGTTGTTTGCAACAGAAGAATTGCTCTATTATTTTTCTGTAGTAAAAAATGAGTAAAACCTAAGAGCTGGCATTTTACAAGGGGTGTCTTGAGTCTATTGACTAGTGCCTCAGGTGCCTCTAGTCTAAAAAAAATTGAGAACCACTGGTCTACAGAGTGAGACAAGGGAAAAACCAGATGCTTGTCTAACAGAGGAAATTTCCAGATGGCCCGGAATCCTTGCTGAACATGTTCTGTCACAGGCCTTATGCCTAATATCCTCAGGGCTTAAGCTGCTCTCCTGATTGAATTGAAGGGACTAGTAGATTGGAGTCCAGTACAGTATGTGGTATATAGTAAGATTTTTTTTTTTCCCCTTGGGGTTATATTTCTTGAGTTTTCTGTGCCTCCCAGTAATTTCTTTTGCCTCCAGGAAATCTGAATTTGGCTCTCCTTTTAGTAGATGTGTGGTTCTTTATTAAGGCAGTGTTCAGATGGTAATTGTGCCAAAGACAATGGAAAAGTGCTCTGTATTTTCCCTTTTATATTTGGTTTTCATAGTGATAAGATGGTTGTGCCCATCTGTTCTGTTTTTTTGTCAAACCTTACACTTTTCCCTCTTGAATGTCTATCCTACTCCTAACGCAGAATGTAAAAAACCCAGCATGCCTTATATCTTCCAAAATGACCTCAGGTTGTATTCAGATGCTTAAAAATGATATTTTAAAATCTTCATAAGCTTGGATACTGCTATATAACATACTTAAAAGAAAAAAATAGTTAATATCTGTGTCTTATGTATAGAACCACTTCCAGAGATTGGATAGCTATCTTTAAACCTAATTCTAATATAAAAATCTGTCTGTCTGTAACACTTTATTCGCGCTCTGATTGGCTGACAGTCCCCTGAGCAGGGGGTGGGGTGGGGAGCCAGCTCGCAGCAGCAGGGGGGCAGGGGAACAGCGGGTCTGGCCTGATGCAGCAGCTGGGGGAGGGAAGGAGTGGACCTCTCCCTACATTGGGCCTGGGCTCACTCCTCCCTCATGTCCGCCTGGCCCGGGGGGAGGTGGGGGGGAAAAGAGCCCAAGCCAGGGGAAAAGCTGGCCTACTGTGGCATTGGGGAGGGGATAGCGGGCCCAGCCCGGCCCAACACGGCAGCTGCGGGGGGAACACGGTCCCACTCCTCCCCCACCCCCGCTCCCCTGCGTCATCCCCGAACCTGCTCCTCCTGTTCCCCCACTGCTGCCGGGTCGACCTGGGCCTTCTGCTACCCCTTGGTGCCCTGCTGTGGCAGCCCAGCTTCTCCCCACCCCTGGGCCTCGTCCTCCCCTGCATTGGGCCAGGCCTGCTCCTCCCTTCCCCCCACTGCTGTGGCGGGGAGTGGGCCTAGACCCCAAGCAGCAGAAGGCAAGGGGGAGTGGGCCTCAATTGGGGGTGGGGCCCAGGGCTCTGTCCCTGCCCACTCCCTCCATCCCCCCATCCCCCGTCATTCTTGACAGACAATTGGCTAGTGCCTTAAATAAAAAGCTAAAGAAGTAAGGTGAAGTACCTCATGGCCCAGAGGAGCAATTCCATATGTAGCATGGGTCACTAGTTTGTTGGATTTCTTTATTATGGGAGAAGAGAGTCCTTAGAATCAACGTCTCTGAGTATTCACACTGGTACCTTGCCACTGGACCAGGGTGGTGGAAAGTATTCTCTAGAGCATGTCCACGGCATGCGTGTGCTATCCAAATGGGTGGCTGTTGGGTGCTGTTTTTTCAGTGTCATGTTGTGTTTATCAGTGTGTTCAGAAAAATGTTGCTTCATCACTTGCTCTTCAATCTTGCTTTTTGCACTGAGACATGAAATACCTGATTTAGCTACCATGTGGCATACAGTTAACATTATTTTCCATGCTTCTGTCTACATTGCCCACCACATGCTGATCTATTTTAACTGTTTGCAGGTGGCCATGAGAGCACTAGGGTTTGAACCCAAGAAAGAAGAGATCAAGAAAATGATATCAGACATTGATAAGGAAGGAACAGGAAAAATCAGCTTCAATGACTTTCTGGCAGTGATGACTCAAAAAATGGTAAGTAAATCACTCAGTCGTAGTGGAGTCAATTTTGCAAGTTGCTAGATGTCTTTCATCCCCTACTGACTTCAGTGGGAAATTTAAAGGACTTGAAATTTCCTTGCTTAATCTTGGCAACCAAGTATGCAAAAGTTATGATTGCAAAACTGGAACCATCCTACCAGAACTTCTGAAGGAAGGTTTAAAGAATGAAGAATCTTTTCACTAATTACCAAGATCTGACTTTCTGATAGGATATTTTTAGAGCAGTGGTCAGCAACCTTGTAAACCTGTGGGCTGAATTGATCTGTTCAGCTCAGAGGTGGGTGGTGGGGTAGGTACTAGAATACAGCTTCCACTGCCCCTTCTTTCTGTCCTGCACAGGGAAAGCACCCACCCCGTTTTTCCCTTTGCCTTCTTAAGGAGAGTGATTGCTGTCAAAGCCCCACTACCACCCAGTGCCACTGAAGCCCCATGTCTGAAGGCCAGATCAAAAGGCTCTATGGGTGGGATCTGCCAATAGGCCATAAGTTGTCAACCCCAGTTTTAGTGAGAGAGGAGTGAAAAAGAAAGTAATGCTATTAGGACTACATAAGTGAAAGGAAAAATAGTTTTGATTACTGAAAAGTGATAAGTTGTGATAAAGTGTGTGGATGAGTGTTACAGTTGTTGTAATGGAGTTGAGGACTTTCCAGTTTTTAAGATATTAACAACTGTAGTCTGTACATTTGAAAAACATTGTAGCTTAATACTGAAAAACTGGTTACTCATCCAAAGATCTGTTTCCAGATGTGAAAAGAACAAACAAGTGACGTTTAGAGCACACTGCTGCACGTGCAGCAATAAGACTGTGTATATGTTTTCACTTAGTACGGTGTATTTCCTGATCACTGGGTTTCTTTAAAATTTAATGTTGTTATAAACACAGGAAACTCAATGCATTTGCTTTCATGAACATTTTTTATTCTTAAGTTACTGATAAGAATTTTTGGTTGCAACTACCCATTAACAACATTTTTCTGGGAATTTGCATGTTTAATTTTTTAAGGCTGAGAAAGATTCTAAAGAGGAGATTCTGAAAGCCTTCAAACTGTTTGATGATGATGAGACTGGCAAAATCTCTTTCAAGAATCTTAAGCGTGTAGCCAAAGAGCTCGGGGAAAATCTCACGGATGAGGAACTGCAGGTTTGTACTTTTATGTGAGTTTGTCTATGTATATTATGTACATAGGCATTGATTGTATTATTCAGTTTCTTATTTTTAAATGACATAAAACTGCTACAATATCTGTATTGCCAGAGTGTACAGACTCCAAGTGCTTTGCAGTAAAATCTTGTTCCATGAACATGTTCTGTTTTAAAGGGATGAGGCTACAGTATCCAGTAGATCTTTTGCCATTCGTCTCTTCATAAATCCTGGCCCTCCCTGTGTTGGGCAGTTTACCTAAACCCAAAGATCAAGCCCGTAATGTACAAATACACAAATTATACTTGGAACGTAAGAGAGTGCTGAACTTTACTTAAATTATTTATTTCCCTCCGCCCTTAGTTTTTCCATTCCCGCCAGTTTCCTCTACTCTCCTGTGGTAACTTTGTCAGAGTTGTCAGTTTGAAGCTTGTTGTAATGAAAGCCTGAATCTTTTCCATTCCATTTCCTTCTCAATAGTATACATTAATGAGCTTATCTAATCTAGTCACTGAATTTTTACCCTCCTGCAGGAAATGATCGATGAAGCAGATAGAGATGGAGATGGGGAAGTGAATGAGCAGGAATTTCTGCGGATCATGAAGAAGACCAGCCTTTACTGATACATTTCTTTTTTGCTTTTTTACACTTATTTGCAAATACATATGGTATGTGCCTCTTTTCTGCCTCTGTCACTTCTTCAGGGACAAGCAAAATGTCAGGTCATTTGAGTGGCTGATCTTTAAGTTTACTTTGTGAATTGTTTCCAGCTACTACAATGAAACTGAAACCCTGAAACCATTTTCACTGAGGACAAACATTGCTTATTTGTTCTTTTTGGTTTTCCCATGCAGTTAGGCTTCAAGTGTAAAATTCATATTTGCAGTGGTGAAATCTAGAGCCTCATCTGATTTTAAAACAGCACCTAAAGCATATTGTATTTGCTCATGGCATTCTAAACAGAAGAGAGGGCTTTAATGCCAGAAAGTGCCAATCCATACTTTCCTGTACATTAGGGGATTTTTGGATCCAAGGTTTTTGTTTGGGTCCAGTTAAAGCAAATTCTGCATCTGGCAGACTTGCAGGGATCAGCTTTTTTACTCTGTCCAAACAACACTGTGTGTGTGTGTGTGTGTGTTATAACAACTGATTCTTCCCCCATTTTTATTATACTGCTGAAAAAATGTAAGTGAATAGATTGCTACAAGTCAGCCTATTGCTGTCTATGGAAGTTTATCTTTGAGTAATCTGCCCTTAGTATGAAGAGGGAAAAGATAATTTACAGCTGTTAATAATGACCAAAGCATTGTTTGTTCTTGGGACCACTAAGTGGGTGCAGAATGTAAGATTTTTATTTAAAACTTTGTTTTTAGCCATTATGGTTGTGGAAATAAATGTACAAGAATGCAAACATTACCAGAGTTGACTTCTTAAATATGTAAACAACATTAATTATTCCAAATATTTTTGAAAGTGTCTTGACATTTAGACTTAACAATAGATGGGTTCACAGGTATTACCTGTTTCCCATCAGACACAGAATCTACAGAAATGTGCTTATCCATTTTGGGTAGAGGTGCAATATAAAATCACAGGCATGGAAGGGACCTCTAGGATCATCTGGTCTGCTTCCATTCAGAAATGTAGGAATGCTATTCCTCTATCAAATGACCAGTCAGATGGTACGTAAATGGAAATAGGACCCTGTATCTACTGCCCACTCCATGTGTGAAGTTCTAAAACTCAAAAATCCCTCAACTCTTTCCACCAGAAGAAGAGAGGGGAGATTCATTTCTTTCCTTCTAAAATTCCAGCGGCTACCTGACTGTCCACGTTCTCTCTGTCCCTATGCTTTCCTCAAGTCAATACTGTAGAACCCAGTCAAATTATTAGATTTGGTTCCCTAAACCCTGTGGAAATGAAGGTTTGCAAACTAACTCTGGAGATATACAACTGCAGGATTGCTGCCCTGCTTCTGATTGCTGGATCTTTTACTTTAAAGTATTGGTTATCAGCGCCGCTCGTGGGCTGATGTGCCACAGCTGTGTGAAATGGCCCTTCCTTTGCTTGTGAACCCACTGTTAGGAACCATCTGGATGAGAACGATTAAAGTTCTGTTGAACATGCCACTGCCACACTGATTTTTATACCTTTACATTCTACCAACATGGGGGAGTGGAAAACTCAATTTAATATAAAAATAAAATTACACAAGGAATACTGCACCTGGCATATCTTTTGAGGTTTTTTTGTTTTGTTTTTTTTTTTTAATCAGCTTGTCTCTGCCTTGGATTGGAACATATCATAATTAGAGTCTAGACAGTTAATAAGAATATGATGTATTATAGTGTCTGGTGCCCTCCTGTGGCAAGAGATCCTACTTACAGGGGAGAGTTTAAAATGTTATGGGATTTCTTAGGTCCCTGCTACATGTTCAAATTAAAGCTGGATAGAAACCAGCTGTAGAGTTGTTGCACACTTTTGAGCACTAACTTTATAGCTGGCTGGGTTTTTTATAGCTGGATAGTCATTTTTACAGTGTAATAATTACCTTGTATGTATGGCTTATCTAAATTTATTGTGCAGTTAACCAGTAGACATAATACATGCAACATGTAGCAGGGGCCTTAGAGTGATCTCTTTTACTGGACAAACTGTTGCATTAAAAAAAAAAAAAAGACACACTTTTGAATGCAAGGCACTCTTTAGACCTAAGGTAGAATGCATTTGAAAGTTTGTTATCTCACCTACACCTATCTCACCTAGTTGGTCTAATAAAGAATATTACCCTAAGAAGTTCTTGCCTCTTGCATAATTTCTGGAAGATCACAGCTACATCACCCTTATAACTGAAAATGGGTTTTACATATGAGAAGTACTGATAAGTGATGGAAAAAGATGTATGCAAGCAAAGAAGTGAGAGAAAAAATGCATTTATGAGATCATTCAGTCCCATCTCGTCTACATTTCTAAGCACCTGGAGGAGAAGAAGGTGATTAGGAACAGTTGGAATGGATTCAGCAAGGGCAAGTCAGGCCTGACCAACCTCATTGCCTTCTCTGATGAAATGACTGGTTTTGTGGATGTGGGAAGAGCAGTGAACATTATGGCTGTTTGAAGCTTCAACAGCTGTTTCAGGTTGATGCTGTTTTGACTCATTTGGAGCTCAAAACAGCAAAATTGAAACAAAGGGCTTTGAAACTGTCTGGAAATGAGATGAGGCCAGCCAAAGACTTCCCAGTTTTGAAGCAGCAGCCAGATGGTGGGAGTCAGGGGAGAGCCAGGGCTGCACTCTGAGCAGTTCCACAGCCCCATGTGGCACAGCCTGGGGGAGGGCACAGCCCTAGCTCTCCCCACCTCCTGCCTGTGCTCTGATCAGCTCCACCAGCTCCATGGAGCTCAGCCCAGTGGCAGGGGGCAGGCAGAGCCAGCACTGCACTCTGCCTCCTGCCACTGGGCTTGATTCCATGGGACTGTGGGCTGCTGAGCCCAGTGGAGGGAGGTGGAATGCGGCCCTAGTGCTGCACCCTGCTTCCCTCCACCGGGCTGCAAGCTGCTAGGTGCTGAACCTGGTGGAGGGAGGCGGAGCGCAGGCTCAGCTCCTAGCGCCAGTCCCAGGTGGCAGCAGCAGCCTCCTGCCCACACCCCCAGGAGGGCTGCGGGGCTCTGCTGGACTCTCCCTGTGGTGCAGGACCCTGATCTGCCTGCGATCACAGGAGGCTGCTCCTCCTCCAGTTTCGTGCTTCCCAGTTACAGCCTATGGTGTAAAATGTCGAAACAGCAAAACTGTTTTGACAGAAAGAAAAAGTGCTTTTGAAATGAAACAAAACACTTCCAGGGAAACAGAAGTGGAACGGTGCTGTTTTGCACAGCCCTAGTGGACATGATATACCTTGACTTTAGCAAGGCTTTTGATACGGTCTCCCACAATATTCTTGCAAACGTAGGTGCTGATTCCATAGGTGCTCCAGCTCTAAAGCACCCACTGAAAAAAATTAGCGGATGCTCAGCACCCATACAACCAGGCTTGCAGATGTTAAGAAAACAAACAAACAAACAAGAAAACCCCCCACGCTTTACAGCAGAAGCAATGCGTTACTTCAACCTGCGTCTACAGCATCTGTAAAGCTTGGGTGCTTCAGCAGGGGTTTTTGGCACTTTCAGCTAAAGCTCATTCAATCAGCTGTTAGATAAAAGTGCCCAATCTTTACAGATGCTGGAGTGTAGGAATGCTATTCCTCACGATACAAGCCAACAGTGCACAAAGGTTAACAGCATATTGGGCTGCATTAATAGGAGTGCTGCCAGCAGATGGAGGAAAGTGATTCTCTCTCTGAATCTGGAGTATTACGCCCAGTTTTGGGCCCACACTGTAGAAAGGATGTGGACAAGTTGGAGTCCAGCAGAGAGCAATGAAAATGGTTCCGAAGCTGGGGCACATGACTTCTGAGGAGAGGCTGAGGCAACAGGGTTTATTTAGTCTGCGGAAGAGAAGACCAAGGAGAGATTTAACAGCAGCCTTCAACTACCTGAAGGGGGGTTCCAAAGAGGATGGAGTGAGACTGTTCTCAGTGGTGGCAAATGACAGAACAAGAAGCAATGGTCTCACGTTATAGCAAGGGAAGTTTAAGTTAGATACTAGGAAAAACTTTCACTAGGAGGGTAGTAAAGCACTGGACCAGGTTACCCAGAGAGGCGGTGGAATCTCCATTCTTGGAGGGTTTTTAAGACCCAGGTAGACAAAGCCGTGGCTGGGATGATGTAGTCGGGGGATGGTCCTGCTTTGAGCACAGGTTGGACGAGATGACGTCCTGAGGTCCCTTCCAACCCTCATTTTCTATGATTCTACAGTAGGATTCATTTGCAGGCATTCTCTGGCATTTTACCCATTCCCATATATTCTATTTATTATATTCCTATTGCACCCACCCCAGAAAAGGCTCTGGGTGGTTTAGAATAAAATCCAGATTACAACAAGTAGACAAAATACTAAAATAGAATTATATCCAATAAGCAACAAACTCCCCAAACAATGCCTCGAAATGTAACCCCTCCTGTTAAAATCCTGCCCAAAGAAAGAGGTCTCACAAGGTTTGTCCAGGCGCAGGCCCTGATGGGCCCCAAGAGAAGCAGAGCGGAGAAGCGAGTCCTGAGAACCGCCGTGGTTCTGCCAGGCACGTGGTTCTTACAGGAGCTTCATCTCCGCTGTCCTTAAGGCCCGTGATGGGAGAGAGAAAACGCACGTGTCGGGCAATCGGTCGGGCTCCCGGACGCAGCACGTGCTCTGGGACACAACTTCATGGCAGGGAGAGAAGCCGGCGCAGGAAGCCTGTCGCAACGTGCCGGCGGCCACCTGCAATGCAGCGCTGAAGTTCAAGGCTCCGGACAAAGCTAGTCGCCGCGCCGGGCAGAGGCTGCTCCGGGACGTTGCAAGCCTGGACCGCGGCCCGGCCCGGCCCGGCCCGCCCCTGCAGGCCCGCTGGGAAGGGCGAGTCGAGGGCGCCGCTCACACGCCCCGGCCAGCTGCAGCCGCAAGCGCACTGGTGTCCCAGCCCGCTCCCACCGACCCGTTGGAACGCCCCGTTCATCCCGCGTCAGCGCCTCAGCCAATCAACGCCGCTCTGCCCCCCGCCCTCTCCGCTGT
>NW_005842554.1:975659-980154 GCF_000455745.1 Alligator sinensis
TGGGCTGCCCGCATCGCGCGGCCCAGGAAAGCAGGCAGGGAAGGGGTGACCGACCCGCCTGCCGCTCTTCTCGGCTGAGCCCACCCGAGAGCCGGGCAGGGCCGGGCAGCAAGCAGGGGGCAGGGCCGGATCTGGGGTGCCGGGGCGGGGGAGGTGGGTCCAGTCCAGGCTGGGGGGAGGAGGTGCAGGTGGGGTGGCTGCCCGTTAATGTGAGTTGGGTAACACATCTCAGAGAGAATCCTGCCCTGGAGGGATGTCACTTTGAGCCACCTAACAAGTGTTCAAAACCAGTTTCAGGTGTTCATATGCAGACAATCCAGGGGTTAAGGGCTCCAGAAGCTGCCCCAAATTACCATGTAACAAGGCCCTAATTCCAGTGGGTGCCCCCTAGGTTTCGTATCTGGGATTTGGTGAACAGCAGTTCCCTGTTCACTTGGCCCACACCCTTCATGATTGCACATAGACCTGTCATATCCCCCTTCAGCCTTCTTTCCATACGGAAGAGTCCAAGCTTTAGTCTCTCCTGGCCTATATGGCAGCTGCTCCAGGCGTCTGATCATTTTGGGTGCCCATCTCTGTACTTCTGTAATTCAATGACATCCTTTTTGAGATGTAGGGAGCAGAACAGCACACAGCATTTGTGATCTGATACTGCCCACACTATTCAGGATTTAAAAAATTGAGAACAGAGGGCTCTTCAATCCAACTGACAAAGGCAGAACAAGAAGTCTGTGTCTTAGTGCATTGCCTCTGCTGCAGCCCTGGTTAACCATAGGTTTGAGGAAGAATGTTGCATTTGAAAGCTTGTCTAATGCTTTTGAATGTAATGTTGTTGGTCCATAAGAGATATCACTCTAAGAAATTCTTTCACATTTTAAACCCTCTCTCCACACAAATCGTTGCAGTTATTCTTTCACTAATGTTTTAAGGCTTCCAGCTTCAAGAAACCATCAGCAGGGACAATTTACCAGAGGAAGAAGGCAGCCCCCAAGCTGATACTCACTGAAGAACAGAAACAACAGTTCCGAGAAGCCTTTGATTTGCTGGATACCGATGGCACTGGCACGATCGATGTTAAAGACTTGAAGGCAAGGTCTTTACCAAGAAATCACAAGTAAACTGGTCATCAGGGAAGGGCCTAGATCATCAGAGAGCATGATATGTCTGTACCGTAGTGTTTAAGGCTAAATAACTGTTTCAAGCCACTCTGAAGTTAAGGGTTTCTCTCAGTTCCATTCTCCTTGCACTTAGGCCTGCTCACCTGCTCACTAAGTCTCCTTATGGTTGCCTCTCCTGTTCCCACATGGCTCTTGAAGGCAGTAGCATAACAAGGGGTAGGCAAGCTGGGTACAAGCCTGAGGCACTCATTTATATGGGCACCAGAAGGGTAGCTCTCCAGGGAATCTCTGGTGCTGTAGCAGCAGCCCCAACCAGGGTGGGCCAGATTACTCTGCAGCAGAAGCAGCTTTGAGTCCCTGGGGCAGGTAAGAGTAACTACCCCATTTCCCTGCTGTCTGGCACTTGGCACTGCTTGATGGCATAAAGGACCAAGCTTAGTCAGAAACATGGATCTGGGGACTTCATCAGCTCCTTGGATTTGAGGTAGAATCTATGGACTCTCACAGTGCCATCATGCAAGCAGTCTTATTTCCCGTCCCAGCTAAGGATCTTTTCTGCTGTGCCCTATTTCTTGCATAAAGTTAATATATATCATTGATGCTCAACCTTTTGGCCTCTCAGGTCAAATGAATTGTGAAGGGCCGGTCTGTGGGCCAGATTGGAGTGGAGCCCATGTCACAGGATCAGGCCTGCGTGCCTGGATCCAGACTGCACTACCCCCACCTGGCCCTGCATGCTGGGATTGGGGCCCCAGGAACCTGCACCACTTCTTCCTAGCCCCCTATGTGGGAATTGGGGCCCCAGACTGTGTGCTGCCTCTTCCCAGCCCCACATGCAGGGATCGGGGTCTTGAGATCCTGTGCTGCCTCTGCTGATCTCCATGTGCCACGATTGGAGCCCCGGGGCACTCTGCCACCTGGCCCAGCGTGCCGTGTTCAGGTTCCCAGGATCTTGTGCTGCCTCCACCTGGCCCTGCATGCAGGGATTGAGCTCTGGGACCCTGAGCCAGCTGCTTCCAGTCCCTCTGCCATGTTCAGGGCCCTGGGTTCCCATGCCAGCTCCACCTCAGATTGGGCTCTATGGGCAGTGCCACCTCCACTGCACACTGGGATTAGGCCATGTACTGCCCTGCACATGGGATTTAGTGCACAGGGCCACAAATCCATGAGAAGCCCTGTGGGCTGGATGGCAAGGCACTGGAGCTGAATCAGGACCACAGGTCAGTGGTTGAACACCCCATATCTATATAGTAGGAATTTAATTCAGAGGTTCTGAGAAGTCAGGTGCAGCTGTATTCATTTTCTCTGCCTATGTATATAGCCCATACTGATGAAAAAAAAAAGCTATCATAGCTTTTATGATTCTCAGGCTATTCCTTAGCCTAGTTCATAGATTCCTGAATTATAAGGCCAGGAAGGACGATTGTGAACCTTGAGTTTGACTTCCTGCCTAACACAAGCCGTAAGACTTCTTTTAATTAATTCCTGTTTGACTGACACTAGTGGGCATGTCTACACATTCATTAATGCACTTTGGGTAACGAGCATTAAACCTAGTACCTCTGGGTGCCTATATGTGAGCTCAGAGGCTGCTCTGATGTGCTGAATTCCAGTGCATCAGAGCAGACTTGATTACTCAAGTCTGCTGGAGTGTGGCAATTGCTACGCTCCAGCAGCCTCCTGCATCTCATGTATCAGCATCCTTGCACTTAAAAATGGTGGTGGGGGTGCTTGAACTAACGCTCAACAAATGAGTTTTCATTTAAACATCCCCACCACCATTTTTAAGCATGGGGCTGCTGATACAGGAGACATGGCAGCACTTTAATTAGAGAGGCTCTTGGAGCCCCTCTAATTAAAGTGCCACCCACACCCCTCTCCATCTAGAGCACATGTAAAAGTTCCCTCCATTCTGAAATACTAGAGAAAGGTGCATTCGTCTATTTTAATGGACATTAGCTAAAGAGCATTTTTGTGACCCTTTAATGATCATTAAAATAGGCTAATCCACATTAAAGCACATGTGTAGATGTGCCCAGTGTATCCTTTAGGAAAATACCTTACCTTGATTTGGCATTTCCAGTGGTAGCAAATCCATCAAAACCCTTGCTAAATGTTTCAGTAATTAATTACCCTCATTGTTAAAAAAATTGCACCTTATTTCAAATTTGAATTTGTCTAGCTTGAATTTGCAGACATCAGGTTGTGTTCTATCTTTGTCAGATTTAAGAGCCCCCCTATTATCAGATTTGTTCCCAATATAGTGACTTATAGACTGTAATCAAGTTGTCCCTTCACCTCCTTTTGATAAGCAGGGCAGATTGAGCTCCTTGAATCTTCCCCTTTGCAACATGGTTTCTGATCCTTTATTAACACTTATGATCAGGTGTGCAGAGACCAGGATGTATACTTTCTGGTGATCATTTACTTCATAAGCAATGTAATGAAAAGAGGAAAACAAGGTACCTCCAGCACAGTAAAGCATTGCTCTATCAGTTTACTGGCTCTTTGACATGCTGTTTGTCTGCTATTATCATCATTGTCATCATTAGCAGCAGCAGCTATAATATAAATAATAATGATAATAAGAACAACAAAAAACAACAAAGACAATAACAGCAACAACAATAATACCATGTCACTGCAAGGCTCCAGATATGCCTTAGGGTATAACTGTCCCTTTCACCTCCCTTTGCTTTTATTCATATTGCCCACTGAGATGCCACCCTATTTTTATCCATCATTGCAGGTGTCCATAAGAGCTCTGGGCTATGAACCCAAGAAAGATGAGATGAAGAAAATCATATCAGAAGTTGATAAAGAAGGGTCTGGGAAGATCAACTTTGATTTATTTTTGCATGCAATGACTCAGAAAATGGTATGTAAATCAGGTTAATCAGCAGGGGTCTAATCACCCTTTAAAAACTCTCATTTCCTTGCATCTTTAGTGGCAGTTAATGGCACTTAGAATCCAACAGGAAAGAGTTCAGCAGTTTCCTTTCAAAATACTATCCAGAATGAAATACTAAAAGAGAGAGAGACACAGAGACAGAGACAGAGAGAGAATGAGAGGGAAGGAAATGGAGGGAAGCTCATTTGACAGTTGACATGTCTCTTCCTTTTTACAAAGTTTTTATTATTGTACAGTAAGTTGTCTAACTATTTAGGCAGTAATTAACATATATAGTCTTATAGTGAATAAACAAGAGAAAAATAATATCCAAAGGAAAACTGTTTTGGAAGAGCCATTAAAACCATCAGTACCATCTTTGGCTCTGCCTTACCCCTTAGAGTAGGGATCAGTACTTATGGTGCCCAGAAACACTGGATCTGGTTTGAAGAGCCAGGGCGCTTTGAAAGCAGGGAGCTCTGGTGGC
>NW_005842554.1:980185-990374 GCF_000455745.1 Alligator sinensis
GGGTTTTTGATCACATCCCCACTGGAGCTGGGTAGCAAGTTGCTACTCTGGGCCTGGGTTGAAAGGAGCTGTACCCATGCTGTAGCCAAGGAGATGTGGCAGCAGCAGCTGGGCCAGAACACTGGCTCACTTTGAACCCAAGCTGGGTTGCTCTGGCCTGTGGCTTTGAATACTTGCTAGGCACTGCCCTACTGGTTAAGGTTCAATTCTTACCTGAAGCATTGCCAAGATACCAGCTCTGGTTTTCCTACAGTGTGCAAGCAACCTTGTTCGTGTTTAATTAAAACAAAAAAATGTGAGAAATGTAAAATTGTGACAACAAATAAACTCTACAGTGGCAAACTTATCTCTCATCTCTGATTCCTAAAACTAGTAGTCAAATGTGTGCCAGAGAGAATTGCAGGAGGCGGCTCCCCTTCACGGTTTTATAACCTTGTTCCATGTTTTTTTTTCAAGTCGGAGCCAGATTCCAAAGAAGACATTTTGAAAGCCTTCAAGCTGTATGATCAGAATGGAACTGGCAAAATCTCATTCGAAAACCTCAAATGTGTGGCTAATGAGATTGGGGAAAATCTTACAGATGAAGAACTGCAGGTTGGTAATGCATAGCACTTTACTTGGGAGGGAGTCATTGTTTCAAGGGAATTTAATTTAGGTAGTAGGTAAGCTGTACAGTTTTCTGAATCCAACTGACTTGACTAGTGGCTTTTCCTTGTTTCTGTTATGGTTTACAAATTAGGAGAGTGAATTTTTACCTTCATCAGAAGCATCGGGTAACAGTCAAAGGGTGGATACTGGACTTGACAGAAAGGGTCTGCTATGACATGTTCTGTATTACTGCAGGAGGACAAGAGTCTGTCCCCTAAGAAATGCAGTAGCGCCAGCACATGCTCTTTTTGTGACGCTAATGCACAGTAGACTAATTCTACTACACATTAGCATGGTTTTTGCCTGCCAGGCTAATGTGCAGTAGAATTAGTTCACTTTGCATTTATCGTCTTGTGTAGACAGACCCATGGTGATGTTTTACAGCATGGTAGATTAGTCTACTGCACAGTAAAGCATCTCATGTAGACATATACTGTATGTACCAGCAGATGTAATGTATGTACTGATGAATCCTTGTGTATGTTTAACTATATGCTTCCAAAGCATGATCAAAAAACAATGATCCAAACATCAACATAGGAACCAAAAAAAAGGCCGGTAGCTGCTAGCTAGATTTTTCCTCATGTACTTTGTTATTAGGCAGAGATTTCTGGTAATGGTTTATTAATAAGACATCCTATGGCCATAAAATATGCTGCTGGGTTCTGATTGTGTCTAGGTGTATCTGTTTAAATTCTTGCAGTTCAATGACTTGTAAAATTTCAACTGCTTTATATTTAGCATACATTACTGGCTTTTAGTTGAGGTTACCTTTTTAAGAAAGGAGATATAATTGTTTGAGCAGTGCAACTAGGATCACAAGACCCAAAAGAAGTGGCCATATTCAACCCAAAAACCTGCTCGCAGCAGGGACAAAACCATGATTGGCCATGTTAAATTATGCATTGTTTTATGTTTTCTATTTATAACTCCTCCTCCTCACCACAAGGGACTTACCAGCTGGAGGCAGCAATGTTGAGCGCCGTAAAGTCAAAATCCACGTTGGAACCTTGAAATAGGGTGGAAATTTATAAATGTTGTAAGCGCCGTTCATCGTAACTCAGAAGTCGTAAGTCAAGGACTGCCTGTACCTGTAAATACACATACTAAAATAACTGTGCAGAAGTTACTGCGTAGTAGGGCTTGTGTAGACACTGACCAAGAACAAGTCAGCCACACTAGCAAGGGGCCCAGTCCTGGCTCTGCTCAGCTCCTGGCTCCTCCCAGGAGCTGGGACCTGATTAATGCAGGGATCAGGATCCATCCTCTCTGCCCCATCCCTATCCCAGTGCTGCAGGGCTCCTGGCTCCCCACAGGAGTGGGGAGCCGAGCATGTCTGGGACTGGGGAGCTCTTGCTTTAATGCTTAGCCAGGGGCTGGCTGGGGATTCCCCACCCGGTTGGGGGCTCG
Source organism: Alligator sinensis (assembly GCF_000455745.1). Classification (NCBI taxonomy): domain Eukaryota; kingdom Metazoa; phylum Chordata; order Crocodylia; family Alligatoridae; genus Alligator; species Alligator sinensis. The sequence goes on from NW_005842554.1 coordinate 982,244, forward strand.
CTGCCAGCTGCCCCACTGGCGGGACAGCTCCCAGTCAGCCCCTGGCTGGGCAGGGATTCCCCACCCATCCGGGGGCTTGCTGCCAGCTGCCCCACCAGCTGATTGGGGCAGGGGGTTGAGAAACAGTTGCAGGGGTGGGGATAATTTCCCAGCCCCCTGCCCCATTTGGTGGATTGGGGCATGGGGTTGGGAAACAGCTGCCCCGCAGAGCCCAGGCCCGACCCTGGTGTCCTCTGCCTTTCTGAGGTAAGTGGGGAAGAAGCAGGACCTGGAGGAAGCAGAAGCAGGAGAGGGCAACAGGGGAGGCCTCATTTTTCCTGAGAAAGTAGGGTAATTGGCTAGTCACCTCATGTGTCTGTACATGAATGCATGGAGCCTGGGAAACAAGCAGGAAGAATTGGAAATCCTCACACAATCAAGGAACTGTGATGTGATTGGAATAACGGATACTTGGTGGGATAGCTCACGTGACTGGAGCACTGTCATGGATGAGTAGTACAAACTATTCAGGAGTGACAGGCAGGGGAGAAGAGGAGGAAGAGTTGTGCTGTATGTAAAAGAGTCGTATGATTGCTCAGAGCTCCAGTATGAAACTGGAGATAGGCCTGTTGAAAGTCTCTGGTTTAAGGTTAGAGGGGAGAGCAACAAGGGTGATATTGTGGTGGGTGTCTGCTATAGACCACCAGACCAGGAGGAAGTAGAGGAAGCTTTCTTCAGACAACTAGTGGAAGTTTCCAGATCACAGGCCCTGGTTCTCATGGGCCTTCAATCACCTTGACCTTCAGTCACGTTCAATCACCTTGATACCTGCTGGGAGGGCAGTACCATAGTGCACAGGCAATCCAGGAAGTTTTTGGAGAGTATTAGAAACAGCTTCCTGGTGCAAGTGTTGGAGAGACCAACTTAGGGGCCATGCTCTTCTTGACCTACTGCTCACAAACAGGGAAGAATTGGTGGGGGATGTAGAAGTGGATGGCAGATTGGGCAGCAGTGACCACAAGATGATTGAGTTCAGGATCCTGACAAAAGGAAGAAAGGAGAGCAGCAGAGTATGGACCTTGACTTCAGAAAAGCAGACTTTGACTCCCTCAGGGAACTGATGGGCAGGATCCCCTGGGAAGCCAGTCTGAGGGGGAAAGGAGTCCAGGAGAGCTGGCTTTATTTTAGAGAAACCTTACTGAGGGCACAGCAACAAACCATCCCAACGTGCAGGAAGAATAGCAAATATGGCAAGCAATCAGCTTGGCTTAACAGATAACGTTTTGGTGAGCTTAAATACAAAAAGGACTCTTACGAGAAGTGGAAGCTTTGATAAACAACTTGGGAGGAGTATAAGAATATTGCCTGGGCATGCAGGGATAAAGTCAGGAAGGCCAAAGCGCAATTGGAGTTGTAGCTAGCAAGGGATGTGACGGGTAACAAGAAGGGTTTCTACAAGTATGTTAGCAACAAGAGGAAGGTCAGGGAAAGTATGGGTCTCTTACTGAATGGGGGAGGCAATCCAATGAAAGATAATGAGGAAAAGGTTGAAGTACTCTGTGCCTACCTTGGTCTTCTCCGGCAAGGTCAGCTCCTGGACTACTGCACCGGACAGCACAGTTTGGGGCCAAGGTAAGCAGCTGTCAGTGGTGAAAGAACAGGTTAGGAACTATTTAGAAAAGCTGGATGTGTACAAGTCCATGGGCCTGGGTGCTGAGGGAGTTGGCTGATGTGATTGCAGAGCTGCTGGCCATTATCTTTGAAAACTCCTGGTGATTGAGGGGAGGTCCCAGACAATTGGAAAAGAACAAATATAGTGCCCATCTTTAAGAAAGGGAAGAAGAAAGATCCAGGGAATTACATACCAGTCAGCCTCACCTCAGTCTCCAGAAAAATCATGAAACTGGTCTTCAAAAATCCATTTCTAAGCACTTGGAGGAGAAGGTGATTAGGAACAGTCAGCATGGATTCACCAAGGGCAAGTCATGCCTGACCAATTTGATTGCCTTCTATGATGAGATAACTGGCTCCATGGATGCAGGGAAAGCAGTGGACGTAATATAGCTTGACTTTAGCAAGGCTTTTGATACCAACTCCCACAACATTCTTGCAAGCAAGTTGAGGAAGTATGGGTTGGATGAATGGACTGTATGGTGGATAGAAAGCTGGTTGAATTGTTGGGCTCAACAGGTAGTAATGAATTGTTCAATGTCTAGTTTCATAGACATTAGGGCTGGAAGGGGCAGGCAGTCAGCAGGGGTCAAATGATCCCAGCAAGATAGGCATCCAAGAGTTTCTTAAAGGAATTCAGAGTAGGTGCCTGCACCACCTCTAGGGGGAGTCTATTCCAGGCCCTGGGGACTCAGACAGTAAAGAATTTTTTCCTTATGTCCAGCCTAAAATAGTCTTCCAAGAGTTTGTGACCGTTGGACCTACTGCTCCTAAGGAGTGCTCTGGTGAACTGACATTCTCCCAGTTCCTTTTGCACACCCCTTATATACCTATAGGCTGCCATCAAGTCACCCCTCAGCCTATGCTTCTCCAGGCTGAAGAGTCCCATGTCTCTCACCCTCTCCTCATAAGGCCTTCTCTCTTGTCCTCTAATCATTTGCATGGCTCTCCTCTGGACTCTCTCAAACTTCTCCACATCCTTTCTGTATTGCAGAGCCCAGAACTGGACACAGTATTCCAGCTGTAGTCTCACCAAGGCTGAGTACAGTGCGAGGATGACTTCCCAGGTCTTGCTTGAGATGCATCAGAAGATGCAGGCCAGAGTTTTGTTTGCTTTGCCAGCTGCGGCGTTGCATTGGTGGCTCATGTTCACCTTGGGGTCAATCATGACTCCAAAGTCTCTTTCAGACGGGGTGCTAGCTAGTGTAGCACTGCTGAGCCTGTAAGTGTGCTGTGGGTTCTTTCTCCCAAGGTGGAGCACCTTGCATTTCTTGGCATTGAATGCCATCAGGTTTTGATCTGCCCACATTGTAAGCCTCTCAAGGTCAGCCTGGATCTCCAGCCTATCCTCTAGGGTGGTGCACTCCCCCATAGTTTGATATCATCAGCAAACTTAGCCAGTCTGCTTATAACACCCAAGTCCAGGTCATTTATAAACACATTAAAGAATACAGGTCTGAGAATGGAGCCTTGGGGGATGCACCAAGTCTTGGTTACAGTGCACCAAGTTGATTTGGTTCCATCAACTATCACTCTCTGGGTCTGACCACAGAGCTAGTTCCCCAGCCATTGGACTGTGAAATTGTCTAGGCCTCAATTTCCCAATTTTTCCATGAGGACATCATGGAACATCAGGTCAAAGGCTTTCTTGAAGTCCAAGAATAGGATATCCACCTCTTCGCCTTTGTCCAGGTGATGCATCACCTGATCATAGAAGGAAATACGGTTGGTCAGAGAAGATCTACCCACCACAAAGCTGTGTTGGCTATCTCTCCAAATATTACCTTCTGTTAGGATGTTGGTAATGGTTTCCTTGATGAAGTTGTAGTTGGCAGATGGTATTAACTGGAGTGCCCCAGGGTTCAGTCCTGGGGCCAGTTTTGTTCAATATCTTCATTAACAATCTGGAAGATGGGATGGATTGCACCCTCAGCAAGTTCGCAGATGACACCAAGCTGGAGGAAGCAGTAAATAACACTGGAGGGTAGGGCCGGAAAGGACCTCAGTGAGCCATCTAGTCTGACCCCCTGCCCCTGGCAGGCAAGAAAAGGGTCACCAAACCTGGGATCCTGTGATCCCAGCCAGGCGTCTGTCCAGCCTCCTCTTGAAGACTCCCAAGGATGGGGTGAGCACCACCTCCCTTGGAAGCCCATTCCAGATCCTGGCAACCCTGACTGTGAAGAACTTTTTTCTAATGTCCAGTCTAAACCTACTCTCCCGTAGCTTATGGCCATTGTTCCTTGTTGTTCCCGGGGTGCCCTGGTAAACAGATCATCGCCTACTGTGTGTTGCTCTCCCCTTATGAATTTGTACGCCGCCACAAGGTCTCCTCTTAGCCTTCTCTTGGAGAGGCTGAAGAGGTTAAGGTCCCTTAGCCTTTCCTCGTAGGGCCTTCCCTGCAGGCCTCCAGTCAGACAAGTGACTCTTCTTTGGCCCCTCTCCAGGTTGTCCGCATCCCGCTTGAACTGCAGTGTCCAGAACTGGACATAGTACTCCAGAGTGACCTAGATAAATTGGAGTATTGGTCCAAAAGAAATTTCATGAGGTTCAACAAGGACAAGTGCAATATTCTGCACTGGCCACATCTGGAGTACTGTGTCCAGTTTTGGGCCCCCCACTATAGAAAGGTTGTGGACAAGTTGGAGAGAGTCCAGCAGAGGGCAACAAAAATGGTATGGGGGCTGGGCCACATGATTTATGAGGCGAGGCTGAGGGTACTGGGTTTGTTTAGTCTGCAGATGAGAAGACCGAGAGGGGATTCAATAGTAGGCTTTAACTACCTGAAGGATTTTTCCAAAGAGTATGCAGCTAGACTGTTCTCAGTGGTGACAGGTGGCAGAACAAGGAGCAATGATCTCAAGTTGCAGCAGGGAAACTTTAGGTTGGATATTAGGAAAAAATGTTTTCACTAGGAGGGTGGTGAAGTACTGGAACAGGTTACCTAGACAGGTTGTGGAATCTCCTTTCTTGGCAGGTTTTTAAGGCTCGGCTCAACAAAGCTCTGGCTGGAATGATTTAATTTGAGATGGTCCCGCTTTGAACAGCGGGTTGGACTAGGTGACCTGAGGTCCCTTCCAACCCTAATTTTCTATGATTCTATGATTCTGTGACCTTAGAGCTGCCTCCGACTGCCATATGGTGGGACAGCAAGTAGGAGTATTCCTGCCCTGAGCTGCTCCTTTTGGGAGCAAATTTGCTTCTGTCTGGTGCACATGGAGACATGCTCTCACAAAAAGCTTACTGCATAGTATTTTACCATGCACTAAGTTTTTTGTGCATTAATTGCACATGTAGACACTCACAATTCCTAAGCTCTTCCTCCGTGTTGTGCTTGTGCCCTCTCCAGTGACTTCAGTAGGATTGCAGTAGTTTGGATTTACTTTATTTAGCTGAAAAATACGAAACAGTAGCATGTTACAGCACGGACAGTGCTAATACGCTACTGTGCAGTATTATTAGGCTACTGTGTAGTAGCATCACCTAAAGACATTCGCTGGCACTTCTGCACAGTGACTCTGGTTACTGTGCATTTATTTAGTACTTGCTAGTACTATCTCAGTATTAGCGCAGTGCTAAATAAATGCAGTAACACCTGCACAGTATTGTTTCTTGTAGATGTGCTCTATGAGATGTTTGATCAGCCTCTGCCTTTTACTGTCCTGCAGGAAATGATTGATGAAGCAGATATGGATGGAGATGGGGAAGTGAATGAACAGGAGTTTCTGCAGATCATGCGAATGACCAACATGTAGCTAGACATTTCTCTTTTCTTCCCACAAATACTCATAAAATATAGTTGGTAGGAACATCTACAGCATCCATCAAATCTTCTGGGGGAAAAGAAGAGAGTTTGTGTTTTTTAGAAATATATTTGCAATGGGAATGAGTTACTGATTTTAGCTGTTTATTTCCTACTGTTTAATTCAATTTCAGAATTTTAAAATGATCGTGGGTAGTGTTCTGACCACAGGTAAAGAATCAGCTTATTCATTGCTTGTTTTCATGTTCAGAAAATCATTTTCTATATCCCAATAAAACTTGTATATAATTATTTCTAGTTGAATCCTAAATCTCTCTATTGATTTACTCTCTTCAGCCACTGTATAATATTCCACCTAATTTTTTTATTTCACAATTTCATCCTATTAATCCCCTCACAAGACCATAACCTTAAATAAATTAATGCCGTTAGTATATGTAGCATGGAATTTGAAATTTTTCTGGTATGATTTTCCTGGCCTGGCTAGTGGTTAGGAGAATGAAAAAAAATCATATCCCCCTAACCAATACTGCTGTACTATTATAAATTATAATGCAGTTATACTGGCAAGAATACCCTTTAATGGAATAAACTTTACTGGTATGGGAATTGGTTCAAATTCTACTGGCAAAAGATTGCTGATGTAATCTGTGTTTCCACAGGGAGGAGGGGAAGGGCTGACCATGGCAGTCTACCAATACAGCTGCATTAGCAAAGTCTTTTAAGTATAGACAAGTCTTTAGACTAGGACAATCCACTCAAGCCCCTGCATTCCCAGCTCCAGCTTTCCACCCTACCAGCAGCCCTGAGAAAGTAGCAGTGATGGAATTCACTCCCATGCCAACAATTCATTAGGGATAGATAAAGACACTTTATTACAGGACATGCGCTTCAAGCCAGCCAACAAGGAAAGGAAAAAGCTAGCAGCTTTTAAATCATCATACCTCTGCTTGGTCAGTCAGTGCAGACCACTAGCAGTTCAGGTTCCCCTCTAAGTGGCCACAGCTTTGGTTTTGCTGTTGCAGACCATGACAGATGCTGACACGGGTGCCAAAAGTCAGCCTAAACTCTGGTCCCCCACCCTAGCAAACTCAGTTTGAGGTGTCCAGGGCGGTTTCTTAGGGGGAGATGAAAAGTCATGGGGTTGACTGCGGGGGTCCCTGTGTCCACGCAGGGTGGGTAGGGGGAGGAGGGTAACATGACTTGCATGCAACAGCAGACTACCCATCCTTCAAAGGTTTTCAGCCCTCCCCACCCCGATCTTTTAGCACGCTACATGCATCTTATGTGGTTGCGGCCACTTCCACAGGAGTAGGTGGCCAATCCCCTCAAGGCAGAAGGGAGCAAGGGAGAGGGATGCTTGTTCCCTTTGTATTCTCAACCAGGTGTTTTGAGTAGTGCAGCATAGAGATGTGAAGGTACAGAAAAAACCCCACAAAAATTCAGAAAAAACTTTTTTTTCCCCAAGGACTTTTTTTTGTTTTTCTCCGAAAAATTGGAAAAATTGAAAAGTTTTGGAAAAATTAAAAAATCCTCTTATGAAATATTTTATTTTACAATTATGAATAACATGCTTAAGATAAGGTGAACATATATTGCTACCCTTTACTCCCCCAAAATGCTTTCTAATAACTATGCATCCCAGGGGGATGAAGGAAAAGAGGCAGGAGACCCCTTCTGTGGCAGGGCTCAAGGTGGAAACAACTCGCCACCACAACAAACAGAAAAGTCCTCAAGACAGGGCAAACATACCTTTTTCAGAGACAGTTGGGCCAGGTGAGCCACGCCAAGACAGAACGCCCGCACGGTTTGTCAGTCGCTTTTCTCTGAAGCTGAGACTGGCGTGGGGAGATGATGTCATCCACGAATGCCACCCAGTGGAGATAAAGGCTGGAGGTGGGGAAGCAGCTGTAGGGATGTGGCAGAGAGCAGGCCGCGGAGCCGTCCCCTGAGCTGGGTAAGGACTGCACGGCCAAGAGGGAGAGAGACCAAGGAGGGACCCTTCAGAAGGGTCTGACAGTAATTAAGGGGATGCAACCCCTGATGGCAGGGAAGCCGGACTGGGGAGGAAGGTGTCGAGGGACAATAGTCTGCAGATGCTGGGAACATGAGTGGGGGCGGGTTGAGACCCTCCTCCAGAGTTTCAGTTAATTGTTTCATTTCTTAATCTTTTCCTGAGTCCCAGGGCAGATAAAAGTGGTGCAACCAACTTCTAGCATATGGAAGCATTTCCACACTGCAAGTTATTCTGAGAAAAAAATTGTGATTTTCAAATATTATCAAATGAAATATGCATTTCCAAATGCTACTAGGATGACCAAACACATCCTTGTATGTAAGAACTGTCCTGCAGACATTAAAAAATCCTTCATGGGTGTAAGTGAGGAGGTAGATCATGATGATGAAAGTGCAAGTAGCTCTTTCCAACATTCTTGATCCAGAAGTCCTCCTGCTGTTGTTGTTGCTGCTGCCTCTTCTGTAACATCAGCATCACAAAGGGTTTCATAGATTCATAGATGCTAGGGTCGGGAGGGACCTCAAAAGATCATCGAGTCTGACCCCCTGCATAGGCAGGAAAGAGGGCTGGGGCTAGATGACCCCAGCTAGATGCTTATCTTACCTCCTCTTGAAGACCCCCAGGGTAGGGGAGAGCACCACCTCCCTTGGGAGCCCGTTCCAGACCTTGGCCACTCGAACTGTGAAGAAGTTCTTCCTAATGTC
>NW_005842554.1:991915-1000413 GCF_000455745.1 Alligator sinensis
ATATTACCGCCAGTGGCTGTGCAATGACGTCAGCCAGTGCCTTCAGTACTCTCGGATGGAGCTCATCCGGGCCTGCCGACTTAAAGGCATCCAGTTCCTCCAAGTGACTCTGCACCATCTCAGGGTCTACGTGTGGCAGTCTGGTGCCTTGCTGCTGTCTCTCTACATCCCCAGTGAGAGCCTTGTCGTGCCCCTCGCTTAGGAACACTGAGGCAAAGAACTCATTGAGGAGTTCAGCCTTGTCCCCCCTGTCCGTCACCAATTGCTTCTGCCCATTTAGCAGGGGTCCTATTCCACCCTGGGCCTTCCTTTAACTCCCTATATATCTAAAAAACAATTTTTTGTTATCCTTTACTTGGGATGCCATCCTCAGCTCCATGGTAGCTTTGGCCCGTCTAACTGCCTCCCTACAAGTACAAGCAGAGGAGGTATACTTCTCTTTGGTAATCTCTCCCCGTTTCCACTTTTTATATGCTCCCCTTTTAGTCCGCAGGCTGCCCTGGATTTCTCTGGTCAGCCAAGGAAGCCTCCTGGCCCCTTTCCCTCTTTTTCTTCGCAAATTGCCCAATTAACATCCTCAAGTAACCAAATATTGCAACTAACTGTATACAAAAGACTCTTAATAGCTTCATTTGTTGATAAGATGATACCTGAAGATCAGGAAAAAATTGACCAAGCTCCTGCAAGAGCAATATATTCTTCTGGGACGCTGTGATGGCTGTATGTGTTGTAGGGCTTGCTACCACTACCCTGAGCTCGTCTGCCTACAGGTTGGACCTTGGCTTTGGATCACCTGGTCTGCCAGGAAGTTGGTCTTATGTTTTCTTTCCTACCACGACTTGGATAAAATACATTCCCAGGAGGCACTGCCCGCGATGATCCGGCCTGGTTTTGATCCCTGTTTTCTTCTGTGGGGCTCCAAACCTCCCCCTTACCCCAGCCTAGCCTCTCCAGATGGTACTCAAAAAATTCTTCTGCAGCCAGGTCGCAGTGCTGCCTGTTGTGGTATTATTTGGCCCTCTACCCCAGGGTGACCTTTGGTCTCGATTAGGTACACCCTTCCAGGGCTGGTCTTGGCCTGTGCTCAGATATCAAAAGAAAAGCCAAAAAAACCCAAGGAAAACCCCAGCTGCCCTCAGCCTTCTTGTTGGGCTCCATCCATGTCCCCTTTACCCAGGATCAGGTTCTCAAAAAAACAGTCGCAACGATCAAGAAAATCCCTTAGTCCAGTCCTTGTTATGTGCCAGCCTGCCCTGTACCCCTATGAACATTCACAGTCTCCTTGAGGTCTCCCCCACGTTCAGGATGGCTCTACCTGTGACCATAGTTTTCCCTCAGGCCCTCCTCTGGATCCTCTGTTGAAAACTCCGCTCTGGAGGTCACAGGCCTTGTGGATTCCCTCTCTCTGGATCCTCAGCTGTAGCTCCACTCTGGAGATTACCACCAGCCGCGTGTGTGCAGGCCTCCACCTGCCTTCTGCTCAGGGTCACTCCCGCAGCGTTCCTCAGGCACGTGCCATAGCCCTTGCCTGCTGGGCTGCTCAGCCGCTCCTCTCTCCCTGTGGCCTGCAGGGGACTGACCCCTCTCTGCCCCTCTCTGGGGCCAGAAATACCTTTGGGCAGCTTCCCTCCTCCAATCCTGAGCAGGATGCTGCTCCAGAGGTGTGGTGGGTATTTTCCTTCCCTTCCGGTCTCCAGCTGCAGCCCTGCTGGCCTTCCATGCTGTGAGTTTTTTCTCACTCCTTCACAGACGCCATTGTCAAAAACTGAAAATGCATGCTGGCAGGAAGCTTTTCAATTACTAACACCATCATACCTTTTGCCTAGCAGACGTTCTTTAAGCAAACCTCTTTTAGAGTCAGAATATGAACATGTAATGCACACTTTGCAAGGAAAAATCAACAAAGCACTGTGTCTTGCAGTACTTACAGAGGGATAGACAAATGTGCGGGGAGAACTTTGTGATAAAAACACCTCAACCAGTTTTTTACAGAAGCATTGAAACAGGAATACTGCAAAATATATCAGTAGTAGAATATGTGAAGTCCTACAGAAGATTAGGAGTGGTAAAGTATTTGCTTTACTGACTGACAATGCAAGCAACATGAAAGCAGAATGGGAGATCATAATGGATCATTATCCACGCATTACTCCAATTGGAATTTCATCCCATGGCTCAACTTGCTTCTTAATGACATCATGAAGTGGGACACTCTGCAAAAAGATCTATAGAAGAGCAAAAGAAGTTATAAAACATATAAAAGCTACTCACATTGTATCTGTAGTCTTTAAGAAGAAGCAGGAAGAAAAGAGTGCAAAGAATGAAATAGTGACACACAAACTCTGTAGTAAAACTAGATGTGGTGGAGTGGTGATCTCATTTGAAAGTTTACTAAAAAACAAAGCAGCTCTTCAAGAAACAGTAATAACTGAGGATCTTAAAGTACCCAGAAGTGTGAGGAACACTGTACTTCATGAGGATGTCTTTTGCGTTCAGCTGCAGAACACCGTGAAGATTCTTAAACCAATGTCTTCAGCAATCGCTGCATCTGAATCAGACAGTGCACTTTTGTCAGACATTCCTTAACAAATGACCCAGATAAAGTCAACTGTTTTTGAGAATCTAAGTGTATCTCCGCTTACAAGTACAGAAGAAAGAAAAGTGAAAGACTTTATTAACAGACAGGAAGAATGTTGTTGCCAATCAATTCATGCTGCTGCAAATCTCTTGGAGCCAAGATTCAAAGGCAGAAATGTTAGTGATGATAGCACTGCTACTGCATTTGACTGGATTACAAAACAGGCAATGCACTTAGGACTTGATATTGGAAAGGTACTTTCAAATGTTGCAGAATACAGAACATCTTCAGGTATTTGGTCCAGGAATGCAGTCTGGGTTTCTGCTAAGCATATCCCTCCTGCAACATGGTGGCAAGGCCTTTGCACGACACAGCCTCTGACTCCTCTTACTTCTTGCCTGCTTGAGATTCCTCCATCTTCTGCAGCATGTGAAAGAAACTGGTCTATGTTAGGAAACACTCACATGAAATCAAGAAATAAACTAGCATGTGAAAGAGTAGAGAAGCTTGTCTCAATCCAGGCAAACCTTCAGATTTCAGAAGTCCATGAAGATGAAGAAGCAGAAATTGCTGATAGTGATAGCTCAGAAAATGAGACTGATTAGATAAAGTTTCATATAGCAAAATTTGTATTCAATGAGTCTTGGGCTTTTTTCCCTTTTTTCCTCAGCTCTTTCTCTAAAAATGAGTGCTTTCTGTATCTGCTTGACACTGTGGAGGAGACTAAGTCCAGAATACATAATCACTTTCTTTGTTTTGCTATAATGTTGATGGTTTTTTCTATTTTCAACTTTAATTTTTGACTACTTCTCATAAACTGGCAAAAAGTAAGAGATGCTAGGGTCCTTAGAGTTCTGCAGCTTTTAGTTCAATTTGTAACAAAAATTAAAAACATTTTAAAGTAAATTCAATTAGTGAATTTGTAATTGCCTGAATAAACTATACTTTTAAATTTAATAAATATACCAAACACGATCATTTTATGAGCAAACCAAGTTATATATAATACATTTTATGTTCTTAAAGTAGCAAAGTGAATTTAGATCTGTACAGGGTGCTAGAAAATAAGTATTACAAATATTTCATTTTTTCCTAAAAATCCCATTTTTTTCCGGAAAAAAACACCTTTTTTTTCCATGGCTTCAAAATTTCCAGAAATTTTACATATCTAGTGCAGCATCTGCCTGTTTGCAACCTTTGCAAGTTATTGGCTGACAGGCTATACACAGATCAGTAGTGCTTCTTATCACATCCTTGTCAAACTGTGCACACTGGTCATAGTGGGTAATGAGGTATACCATTGGCATTCCCTGACATTACAGAGAAGAGCCAAACCAACTGGCAAACCACCATAACTACTTGCTTTCTCCACAAGTCAAAGTCATTAGGGACCACCATCTCTGGCACTAAGAGGCAAGCAAAGACTGCTGGACTGCCTCATGCACCAATGAACAGGTGCTGCCTCTGCTGTGGGATCAGATCCTCTCTAAGGACCGTCACTTCGATGGGTTAGAGAGGCTTGCATGTACTGATGACCCTAAGAGCAACTCTGTCAGGAGTCTTGTACTCCTGGTAGGGTCACCCAGGGAGGTAAGGTGAAAGTTGAGGTATCAGATGAAGAGCAGTCCAACACAACATAGCATGGAGCAGGCAGATGAAGAAGGCGCACTGCTCAATGGCTGCAAAGGCAGATGAAGGCTGCAGTGGAAGAGTAACCCCAGTTGTCTTTGATCTCCATGCCACTGGACACAGGTTTCTCCTCCACCAAGATCCGTGCAGTTGCTGACATGCAATGGCCTCCTCATGTAAAACAAGTAATACACAGGCTTCTCCTACTGAATCCAACCTTTTTCTACAATAACCAATCACCAATACCCATAAGCTCTACAAAGTCCTGCAGTGATGGGTGTGTGGTGATGGGGACAGACAAAGTGATTGCTTGGAGTCCCTAGTCATAGATCCACATGCAGGCAGCAGTTGTGTGTTGGTTGTTTCACTCACTTTACTTCACTTCACTCTGGCTTATTTTCCACCATTCCCCCCATTGCCCAACCTCTTTTACCCAACCAAACAGGGCTGTCACTTACTATCTGAACAAGTGGGATTTGTCCTGTTGTAGGCTGCATCTTCCAAGGCATTGGCTTCCTCCCTGTTAGGAGAGGGACAGCTTAGTCAGCGATTGGGAACTCCAGAAGTCTAGAAGGTCCAGCCAGCATGCTGAAGATGTGGGGATGATAGGTACATCAGGCACTCATTGCTCAAGCCCCTGTCCATTTCAAGGCTTGCATGGCTTATCAGGGTGGTGTAAGAGTCTGCAACATGGCTTATCACCTGGGTTGCTGTGTCGGCTTGTCTTTGACCATAATCATGTCAGTGTCCTTGTTGCTCATCTGGTTTGTGTGGGCTGCCGTGTCCACCGTGTCCACCGTGATTTCAGACATAATGGTGTTGTTCACTGCAAAGATGTGGGAGAGTTCCTTATAGCACATGTGACCCTGGGTATGCCCAACATGGGGTTGCTGTCCTGTGTCCTCGCAGGAGGTTGGATTAGATATCACCTCCCGAGGGCCCTGCCAGCCTGATTTTTAAACATGATTTCATGACAATATTCAGCTGCCTTATGGCCAGCTCCATGTGGAGGCTGTGATTAGCCCCTGTGGTTTCCAGCCCTACCAAGGGCTCTGTGACAGGCCCATGCCCACTGTATAAGCCTATGGGTGTGCCCTGCCAACTAGGGCTAAGCTGCAGCTGAGCCTATTCTTCTTCCATGACTTGTTTCCTGATATACCTCTGGAAGTGGTGCTCAGTGGTTCCTTTAGGGGCTCAGGGGTGACTCCCTTGGTGCATGTTTCATGGGGCTCCTCATCCCCTACACCCCACCCCTTTCCACTCAGGTATCATGATGGACCCAGGAAGCATCTTGGCATGATCACAGGTTTCTTAGTCAGCAAGGTGGCTTGGTGAGAAGATACTCTTCAGGGGTCTCGCCACAGTCCTGGTGCTCTCAGAAAATCCCAACACAACAAAGAAATTAAAGAGCTCAGCCTGATTGGTGGGAAAAGCAACATCTCCCCCGTGCCAAATGGCTCAAACTTGAGCATGGGAGATAGAGTGCCCAATGCATCCTTTTCTTCCCTTTGGGTTTGGTTGTTTTCCTAGTGAGCTGGCTTCTTGGTATGGGCTCTTCCCATCCTCCCGCTGGGCCAGGTATGCCACAGCTCCAGGGTGCTCCATGCCATGCCTGTTTGGGGCCTGCTGCTCTGCTAGTACCCCACTGGGGCATTCTGGGATTGCAGCTACACTCAAGGGGCACATGGGATTCATTGGCCTTTCCTCTGGGGTTTCCCCTCACCTGGTGCCCACAAGGCAGGGACGGGGATGCAGACAACAGAGAGAACCTAGGATCAACAAACCATGAGCCATGTGCTGGAACAGCCCATGTAAGTACTAAGAGGCCCGATGGGTATCGGGACAGGGGGGACCAAGGGCACCCATCGGGGGCTTAAGTGTGTCTATACTAATGCTAGGGGAATGGGGAACAAGCAAGAGGAACTCACACTCCTGCTTGCAAACAAGAAGTTCGACTTAGTTGGGCTAACTGAAATTTGGTGGGACCCTACCTATGATTGGGCAGTAATCATCAAGGGATATAGGCTGTAAAGTCGTGATAGAATAGGGAGAAAAGCGGGGGGGGGAGGGTGTTGCTTTCTATTTTAAGGAGCAATATACATCTTCCATAATCAAGATGGGACCAGAGGTGGGGCAAATTGTGGTGTTGTGGGTCAGAATGCAAGGGTGGCAGGGGGAAAAGAACTTGGTGGTGGGGGTCTACTACAAGCCGCCACATCAGGAAGATGAGTTGGACCTGGAATTTTGCAGAAGGAGCAGTCAGCTAGTTCACATAAGTTCTTAACCTGCATACAGGACCTTCACCTAATGCAGGAGGTATATGGTCTCACTAGGGGCAACGCCATACTGGACTTGATGCTGGCTACAGGGGATGACTTGGTGGGGGATCTACTGACACAAGGTAACCTAGGGGATAGTGACCATCACTTGATTAAATTCACCATCTGATGTAAGGTGGGAAAGATAACCAGTAGGGCAGAAGTGCTAGACTTCAGAAAGGCTAACTTCAGTGTGCTAGTAGATTAGTTAGTGATTAGTTAGTGAGGCGCTGAAGAACAGGAGCATTGGTGAGATGGCACTCCAGGAAGGAGTGACCCCCCAACACATGTCTCCTGTGCCACAAAATGTTTAGACAAAGGAATTGAGGCAGATGTTATCTACTTGGATTTAAAGAAAGCCTTCAATACGGTCTCTCATCCTATTCTCAAAGATAAACTGAGCGGCTGTGACATAAATGATTATATGGTCAGGTGGGTGGCAAATTGGCTTAGGGGTCATACCCAGAGAGTGGTGGTGAATGGGTTGGTATCGACCTGGAAAGATGTGGGCATTGGAGCCCCACAGGGCTCAGTCTTTGGACCTGTGCTGTTCAATGTCTTCATCAGTGACTTGGATGATGGCATGGAAAGGACTGTGTCCAAATTTACAGATGATACCAAATTATGGGGTAAAGTTAACACACTGGAGGGTAGGGAAAGAATCCTGGCGGATCTGGACAGGTTGGAAAAGTGGGCAGAGCAGAATAGGATGCAGTTCAACAAGGACAAGTGCAAGGTGCTGCACCTAGGGAGAAGGAATCACCAGCATACGTACACATTCCACCTCTGCCTCAGCCCCTGGGCCCGTTTTAAGCACATGGCCACTGGGCTCCATGCCAGCTGAGATAGCCTTCTCCAGCCATGTGATGTCAGCCATTTTAATTTAGACTGGTTATTAGAAAAAAGTTCTTTACAGTGCGTGTTTCCAATGTCTGGAACAAACTCCCCCCAGAGCTGGTGCAAGCACCTACTCTGGATTCCTTCAAAAACAGCTGAACTTATTTCTTGCTGGGGTCACTTGATCCCAGCTGACTTCCCACCTATGGTGGGGGGGATGGGGGGAGGATTGGTCCACATTGTGGACCCGATGATCTTTTGAGGTCCCTTCCAGCCCCTAATGTCTATGAAATCTATTAAATCTATTGTCCCAATGTTTCACTACATTTAGAAGAAAACATTATGTCATTTGTACTTTAATCCATTGATTTATTTGAGGGCTAAACCACTCCTTTCATGGTGGGAAGGTGTTTTACGTTGGGAAGGAAAAGTTTTAAGGGTTTTGGAAAGGGTGTTTGGAATTGCTATAGGGGAAGTTGAAATTGTGAAATAGTGGAGGGAGGAGTGGACTGTAAGTGTGCCTGAATGAAATCAAACAACCTGTAAGTAACGACATCTCTTTTCACAATGAAAATCTTGTTTGTACTTGTTTGTACTGCTGCTACCCCATGTGTGTTTTCCTTTTTATGCCATTACTGAGAGTAGTGACTGTGTCTTCCTGTGTATTTGGAACACAGTTATGGTATTACAGCAACATATATAATAATAGTAACTAAAGACAGTCTAAATTATATATGGCTAGTTTCTTTCCTATGTATTATTGATTGAGTAAATGTTAAAAAAGATAGCAACCACTGTATTGGAAAAGGTGGACGCAAAACTTGTATACCAGGTTTAATTTAAGTGGATTTCTATTAGATGATATCCATATTGCTTATACAAAATTAATTCTAGTCCTAAGGAAATGTTTAATTTAAACATAGGAAAAAACCTTAACAAGGTAGGGGAATTTTTACAGGGTGCCATCAGGGTAGAAGAATGGTATTTAGAAAGTACTATATTAAGTGACGAATTAAATTCTGGCCTTGACCTTTATAACTTTATAACCTTTATAACTTTATAACCTTATAACCTTTATAATTTCAAAAGGGATGTGGCCAGCCTGGAGAGGGTTCAGAGGAGGGCCACCTGCTTGG
>NW_005842554.1:1000744-1001303 GCF_000455745.1 Alligator sinensis
CAGGCTAGATGATCTGTTCAGGTCCCTCCTGACCCTAGCTACTATGAAACTACTATGAAACTATGAAACTGATAATGTACAAAAGAATGCAGAATTTTAAAACATTTCCAGCTTGAGGAATCTTCTGTCAGGTAGTGAGCTATTTGCTTCATCTTCTTATATCTGCTGGCCTCTCACTTTTCTATATATTTCTATACTTCGTTTTTGTGGAGTTTGAGAATTTATGATCTGTACTAAAATTACTATCTTGAAATTTAACTTGCCAAATTTAATTGGGAAGTTTACTGTGAATGGATCTGTTCCAGCTCTCACAGGTTCTAGACTTTCATCTGTTCAAATACAGGACTTTCAGCCCTTATATTTTAAGATATCTGCTCCTAGCCCTGCTAATCAACACCAATGTGAAATTAAGAAGACTATTGTCACCTTCACTGTTTTTTAGAATGCAGCAGTAAAATTACTAAGCATTATATTAATGTCATATACAGCTAAAGTTTGAGGGAACTGAGACCAGCTGCACAAGTGCTGTTTTTTTTTTTTCATTGGGAAGGAGGATTTG
>NW_005842554.1:1001313-1022105 GCF_000455745.1 Alligator sinensis
GAAAGAGAACTTTATCTTGTTCTTTGGAAGAGCTAGTAGTAGGCCTGTGTGAACAGGGAAGTATTTAATTCAGATTCGGATTCAGCTGATTCAGAGGGCAGTGATTTGATTCAGAGATTCAGATCACTGTTCTGAATTGATTCAGTCAAATTGGCTTCAGAAGATTCATCGCCGATTCGGAGATTCAGCCATAGAGTATAATGGGGAATCACTGCAATACCTATAACTTTGTCATTTTTTGGCAGATTCAGACAAAATTGCAGGGGTGGTAGCCCCTCCTGAGGGCATGAAGCCCGCCAAGTTTCAAGGAGATAGGAGCAGGGGTATCTGGGAAACTGCACCTCAAAGTTTTGAAAACTCACGTCACATATGTGTGTTAAGGCACAGTGGGGTGAAAACTGCAGGCATGGGCTGACAGTTTGGCTGCCTGAGATGCTTCTGGTGCTACTGTGCTAGTGCTCACTAAGTTATTTTATATCTGTTGTCATTTAAAGTGCTGGACCGAATTGAGGCTGTAGGGAAGGAGGAGGAGGCCTCATTGGGGCACACTACCGTGTTGTGTAGATGCCCCAGCGTCAGTGAGGGCATGCCTTAACAGAAGCACAATCACCCATGTCACAAGTTTTGCCTGTCAGCAGTCTGAGGTTCAGTTTCCCAGAACTCTCTGCACTGATCTCCTTGAAAGCTGGTAGGCTTCTTGGCCTCAGCAGGGAGTAGCATGCCTGAAGTTTTCACCCTGCTGCACCTTAACACACATGCACAGCATCACCCATGTCATGAGTTTTGCCTGTCACCAGCTTGAGGTTCAGTTTCCCAAAAATCCCTGCACCTATCTCCTTGAAACTTGGCAGGCGTCATGATCTCAGCATAGGCTACCATCCCTGCAACTTCCACCCCCCTGTGCCTTCACACTTACAAGTGACATGAGGTTTGCTTTCAAGACTTTGAGGTGCAGTTTCCCAGAATTCCCATTCACCTATCTCTTTGAAACCTGGTAGGCTCCATGGCCTCTGCAGGCACTACTATCCCTGAAAGTTTCATCCAAATCAGGTAAGAAATGACAAAGTTATAGGCAGTTTTGTGCTTCTAGCCTATGGGCAAAACGGTGTTGAACCCGAGCAGACTTGGGTGCTGGCGATGGCCCCAGCCAGCAGTGGCAGCCTGCTGTCATCCTGCATGCAGATCCAGGGACCTGTTCCCCCGGGAGGGATGCAGGGCTGAGCCAGACTCCTCCTGGGGGTGTGGACCCCCAGATCTGTGCACAGGATGACAGCAGGCTGCCACTGCCAGCTGGGGCCAGCGGCAGCACCAGTCTTCCCGGTGCTCAGCACAAGCTGTGCCAAGCACTAGTTCCAGCTGGCAGCTGTAGCCTGTTGTCATCCCGTACGCAGATCTGGGGGTCCGCACCCCCCAGGAGGAGTCTGGCACCGCCTCGTAGTCCTCCCAGGGGGCACAGGCCTCCGGATCTGTGCGCAGGGTTTCAGCAGGCTGAAAATAAGGAGAGGGAGAGGGGAAGGACTGCTCTGATAGTGACATCTAGCTCCTGGTTTGATTCCCCAGCTCTCTGATCACTTTCCCCAGCTCTCTGATCATTTCCTCAGCTTTTCCTGGGGGGCATGGGCCCCCGATCTCTGCAAAGGGTTTCAGCAGGCTGCTGCTGGTCCCAGTGGCAGCAGCCTGTGCCAAGTGCCAGGAAGACTGCCCAAGCCTGCAGCAGCAATCTGCTGAAACCCAGCATGCAAATCTGGGGACCCACACCCCCCGGGAAGAGCTGGGGGAAGCAATCAGAGAGGTGGGTGCCACATCCACTGTGCCACCTCCACTGCTGCTGGGTGGGCAGGGGTACCTTGCCATGGCAGTGCGGTCGGCATGGGGCTCCCAGCAGCAGCACTAAGCCTCCCCACCCCACTGTGCTGTGGGGCCCTTGCAGGGAGGGCAGCAGGACAGGGAGCCCTGAGCCCACAGAAGGCAGCCTGCATCTACCACGCTGTCATAGGCTCTGCTTCAGCCGTGACGCCTGCATAGGGAGGGGGTGGGAGGGAGCCAGGCTTCACGCTCCACTCCAGCCACAGCATCCACTGCCTTCCATGGGCAACAGCCAGGGCTTAGGCACTACTGGGACAAGCAGGGGGCTCTGGGCCCTGGCCCTGGGACACCTGAGGAGGGCTTGGGGCTGCAAGTTGGGAGTGAGGGGTACTGAAAGGGCCAGGTAGATCTGGGTTGGGAGTGAGGGGCCATGTTGAGGAAATGGGGTAATGTTGAGGAAAAGGTTGGGAAGCACTGCCCTAGATCATCCTTTGACACCTTAGGGTTTAAACTGTGTCCCTTGGCTTTGCATTATTATTACCTAATCACTTGAGGCAGGAAAGAAGACAAGTCTAGGACAGCATAATTGATATTTCCCTGTGTAGCAGAAAACAGTAAAATGTACTTTATTTTTCCCAAAATCAGAATCCTAACATGGCTTCAGAAGACAAGCCTAGGCTTGTAGCCAACAGTTCTCTGCACTATTCTCTCTGAGCAAGAACAAAGCAGTCACATTTACAGTGCTCCCCACTATAGTGTACAATGCAAAAGTAACTCACAGTAGTTAGAGATCAGCAGATTTAACAAGTTTCTAATTTTATTTAGTAGAAAGACAAGCTTTTGATATAAGTGATACATGCCAGAAAATGTCAGCGTAGCTGGGGTCTCAAAGAAATGCTAGCCCCCTTGCACCTACTGAGGGAACTGAATTCTTGGAAAATCTGAATACCTTTTCCCAAATTTAAAAAAAAGGTCCTCTTCTTACATGGTTGCAATTGTTTTAAAACAGGCAAGTGTAAGTTTGCCAACATGAGCATAAAGATGCTGAAGATGCAGCTTGGTACACCCATATTCTACGGCTGATTTTCAAGATCCACAGAACAAGTCTTCAAAGCAACTCTGATAGTTATCTCCTTAAAAAGTTTTGGGTCTCCTTAAAAAGTTTTGGGTCTTCTTATTTCTATGAAGTTTTAAAAATGTCTCTCCCTCTCTCTGGATCTATTTCTACTTTTATTCCTAAGAGGTGAAACACAAGGTGTTTCATTAGAGCCTTTACATGTTGGTAAAAAGTCTTGCAACATAACATAGCAGGGATTGTGGGGAGGGGGCGGTGGGAGGGAAAAAGGTATTAGCACCAAGATCTAGGACTTGAGACAAACCAAGAGAAAGTTCAGGTCGGTCCATTCATGTCTGACATATTCCTCAGCTATTCAGAACCACATACAATTGCTATATCTCCTCCCACTAGAAGCCTGGCATACATAGGTACAGTGATGTGAATAGGTGCTGCCAGTGCTTCCATTGCATTGCCAGCTTACTATGTGGTGTCTCTTAGCAAGGTAAGGGTGGCAAGAAATCAAGGTTTTTTTTCTAGAGGTCCCCCTTCTTGATAATTGTTCAGTAGCAAAGGATTCAACTTGATAAAAAATTCATCTTGTGACACAAATGGGTGGGAAGGGTAGGCTGGTGCTCCATACTCAGTGGCTACATTGTATAATCAATGCCTTGTCAGGAGACCTGGACTCCATCTTACAGCATATTCTGTAGTTTTGCATTTAAGCCAGTCTGAGCACTTCTTTGACCATCTTTCCAACGCCATCATAGACCTCATGGATCGGGGCATTGCACATGAAGGCACTGGTAGTCACCAGCTTGTTCTTTGCATCTACATGAATCTCATTTACATGTTTGTTTACATGTTTACAGCCAAGTTCCTTCATGGTCTCAGCAGTCTTTGCATAGGGCCACCTAGGGGAAGAAGTGAGAGTAAACCAGATGCATGATGGGAGTCATAACAGAGGAAGACTCGTCCAAAGAATTGATGGAAAAAAATTAATCATTAGGTGCCTCCCTGAAATAGAGATAGTGAAATAAGCATATGGCTACTACGAGGAAGCCAGGTCTTTGTCTGTGGCAAGGGAATGTCTCCATGGTCAAGGAGTAAACTAAGCAAACTGTAACTACTTCTCCCTCCCTCAAAATGAATAAAAACTTTAAGTAAAATAAAAATTGAGGCCTTTAGGATCCTTTTGTGAAGCTCCAGAGAGCTACTTTCATCAAGCTATAGGGGTTTAGTTTTTAACCTAATGTTAATGAAGTGATGTTCACCTCATTTCTTGACCCTTAGAGAATTCATCCCCATCTTTGAGGTCGTGCCCAATGACATTCTTGGTCTGTTTAGGCAAGGAAATTGATGTAGTGATAGGATGTACCATAATTAGGTTTGTCAGTCAATAACCTGATGCTTTTCTTACCCCAGGGTTGTGAGGGAGGTGGAACACTGTACTGCATAGGTATCTCAAGATCAGACTGTGTATTAAACCTCTGTGGCACTTACTTCTCACATTCTGTGTCGTGTCCAACAGTCAGCTCGCATCCTGGGAAGATTTTGGCTGCCAGCACTGGGGAAATGCAGCACAAGCCAATGGGCTTCTTGGCAGCATGGAATGCCTTCAGAGTGTCCTCCACTGCCTTGGAGACAGTGAAGTTCTTTCCCTGTACAGCCCAAGTACTAAGATTTTTGGCCACTCCAAAACCACCTAACAATGGGAAAATAAAAATTAAAAAATATATGATTACACAAGTTTAGGTTTTCCTGTCAGGTCCACTATGATTATGTAGACTTAAAGCATGGTATCATTTATACACGTTAGAAAAACAATACAATACCACCACATCTGAATGCCTGAAAATTCCTCTTAGGCTGGGAAACAGTAGTGCAAAGGACCTTCATGGTCTCTCAACAGAGTTAGCTGGAGATGTAGTAGTTCATTATCTATGAACCCACTCCTCATTCATTATCTTACTTTTCTGAAGTTGTCATGTAACATGTTGGTAGAATAACTTCTAATTCAGGCCTCATCCCCGATGTGTACTTGCGGGAGTCAATAGCCACATTTCCAGGGTTGGTCCGGCTTTTCACCATTTGGTTTTATACTACATGTTCCCTGTATTTCCTGTCCCTACTAATGGACATCTTCCAGTTTTAGGTCTTCCTCTTGTATCAAGCAAGAGAAGAAGAGCAAGTGCTTCTATCCTGAAATACTATTTAATCTTCCCTTTCTTTCCCAAGAAAGCTCCTTTATTGCTACAGTTAAAATAACAGTCAAAGCAGATCATGTGAAAGGAACACCTTCTCTTTCCTGTCCTGCATTAAAACCCTCTCTTCATACTGAAATGTTATGGTTCCTCTCCAGCTCATCCTGGTGGACAGCTGCTCCTCAGGGTCACTAATATTTCACAAGCAGTTCTACCTGGTATGATCAGAGCATCCAATTCCTTGACATTCAGTTTGGCCAGGTCTTTGATGTTGCCTCTGGCAATTCTGGCACTTTCAACCAGCACGTTTCGTTTCTCCTGAGTTGGCTGACCTTTCACGTGATCCACCACATGCATCTGGTCTATATCAGGAGCATAAAACTCTCCCTGGAATGAGAAGAATAACAAGGTTGTTACCCTGAGGCCCATTTTCTAAGCTGTATTATTAGATACTAGGTAGTGAACGGGGATGCTTTGGTTGCCATGTTTGTGAAGCTTTGATAGTGAAGGGCAAAATATAGTGTTTCTCAGAACCACTGAAGCTACAAACAGCTGTCACATTATCCCAGGATAAACCATTTTATCTTGGGACAAAGTGCAATTGTTCAGACATCTACATCTGTTATCTCAGGATAAATCATAAAAGGGTTCATGGCATAAGAAGGACTAACATTTTATCTTGGGACATTGCAAAGTACCTCTGAATGGCTATTTTGGGATTGCATCATTGAATCAATAGCAGAAAAGTGGCGGTCTATTCAGTCACTCATTAAACCCTGATTAGAAGAGTGATGTGTGTACACACCAGTCCTAGGATATTTATGATCCAGGAAAAAAACAAACAGGCACAACTTACCCAGGGACAAGTGCAATGTCTGTTTCTAGCTTCACAGCTTAGATCATATCACAGAAACATAGACAATTAGAGTTGGAAGAGACCTCAGGAGGTCATCTAGTCCAACCCCCTGTTCAAAGCAGGACCATCCTCAACTAGATCATCCCAGCCAAGACTTTGTTTATCCGGGTCTTAAAAACCTCCAAGTGTAGACAGTCCATAACCTCTCTGGGTAACCTGTTCCAGTGTTTTACTACCCTCCTAATAAGAATGTTTTCCCTCATATAACCTAAACTTCCCTTGCTGCAACTTGAGATCATTGCTCCTTGTTCTGTCATCTGCTATCACTGGGAACAATCTAGCTCCATCCTTTTATAACCACCCTTCAGGTAGTTGAAGGCTGCTATTAAATCCCCCCCCTCAGTCTTTGCTTCTGCAAACTAAATAAACCCAGTTGCCTCAGCCTCTCCTCAGAAGTCATGTGCTCCATCCCCCTAAGCATTTTCATTGCCTTTTGCTGGAATCTCCAATTTGTCTATGTCCTTTCTGTAGTGAGAGGACCAAAACTGGACACAGTACTCCAGATATGGCCTCACCAGTGCCGAATAGAGGAAAATAATCACTTCCCTTGATTTGCTGGCAATGCTCCTATAAATGATGACTTGTCACTACATTATCAATGGTTATTGTCAGAATATGCCACTTTTTAAACTTCTTGGGCATTGGGTTGAAGGAAGAAAAATTATACTGAAGCTGATGAAGTCCCAATTTTTATGTATCACATAATTACTAGACACAAGCATCAATAACAGGGTAAATCATGTAACTATTCATTTAGGGCCCAATCCTGGCACCATTTAAGTAATGGCAAAACTCTTCCTTGGCTTAGTGATGCTGGATAAAGCTCCAAGATCCTTAGCCCATCAGAACATGACATGTAGTACTTAGGGCCAGTATTAAAGCAATATTAAAGCAACCGACTAAGAGCACTCAGTTTCATAGCTGCTTTTAGTATGGTTGTCTAGTATAGAGGAGGGACATGGTAGTGAACCCTTGCTTGAGGTCCTCAGCAGGTAAACCACACTCCTGTTATTACTGATGCTATAGTCCAGAGTAACTCCCTTGATTTTTCCCTGAGATCACAGCTGATTTCATACTTCTATAACATCTTCCTTCAGAGGCTCTATTGACCACTGTGAGACAGGGAAAGTAGTGCTATCCCCATCTTTGATGGAGGAAGGAAAGAAAACACAGAGATGATGTGACTTTTCCAACATCACACAGAAAATCAGTGGTAAGATCAGGAGAAGAACTTATCTCATCCTGTGTCAGTGTCTCTGAAGAAGACCACTGGGTGTTCAGAAGTGGACTCCAGGTGAGTATCACACAGTAGGGTTGGTCCCTCTGAGCTTGCCCATTTCTTTGCAGTAGGAGTTACCTGGCAAGTCCCAGTTACTGCTGGAGTTCAGAATTCTGGGCCCATGCTAACGCCACTCATTGGTTCATGATTTCTCAGTGTGGGGAAACTACCAGCACTAACACTGTGGCAAAACTCTGCTCTCAGTTACACTAGTGGAAGTCCAAAATAGCTACCCAAGCTATATACTGCAATAAAAATGACATAACAATGGGCGTAACTACACATGCGCATTTAGTGTACAGTAGTTGAAATTACTGCACAGCACAGGTACATGTCTACACATGCACACCCATACTGAACAGTAAATATGGTTTACCGACCTGAGTGTAAATTTGAGACCTGCATCATGCACATCTCAAATTTGAGCCTGATTAGGTACTGTGCAGTAATGAATGTGTAGACTGTGTAATGCACTATATGTGTGGAATGACTTGGGACTAACTTTGCACGTGTAGATGCTGGCCTATTAATGGCAGTAACTTAATGCACAGTAAATTTAAGCCAGTATAAATGCACATGTAGACATGCCCAGTGTGGAGGGAAAAAAAATCAGACCCATTGACTTCAGAGGAACTCCACCCTTGTATGTGTGAAGTGGCTTCCCTGAAGAGAGGGAAGAAATCCAGAGTTACAGGGCATGTCTACATGTGGCCATATGGTGCCATTGTTACTGCGCCGTCATTTAGTGTTACTAAATGACGGCACAGTAACAGCCCATACCGGATGGTGCCAGCTGCACTGTTATTTTTAGCTGCTACATCTCCATAGCAGCATACTATAATGACAGAGTGCATTGCTACAGCAAAGTAACTGCGGCGCCACAGTTTTTGCTGGTTGTCACTATGTCGGCATAGCGTGTTGCTATGGTGACGTAGCATCACATGTAAACACGCCCACAGTAGGGTAAGTGAGCAGAATCTGGCACACTCTTCTCATGTTTGTGGGGAGAGGGAGAAGGAGGACTATTACCCTCTCCTTCGTGAAAAACTAACAATAATAATAATAAAACAAGAACAGATTATTCTTCCTATCAGATTACTACAATGTGTTGGAAAAACTTGGATTTTCTTCTGCTGCAAAGAGATTTTCTATGTGACAGTCAGTATGGAACAAAAGAGAGGGAAGTTCAGTTACATAAAGATTGGGAGCCGTTACACTAACTTCCTACCAGTAAAGGGGAAAAAAAACCCCTTTCAATGTATTGAGTGAAAAGTATGCCAGTTTCCTCCATTAGAGGGCTCCTTCGCTTAAGGCATGGGGAAGCAGACCGCTCTAAGCACCGGGAAGGGAGACTGAATGCAGAAGAAATGAAGGAGTGAAAAACAAGAGGAGCAACTGCAGCTTTTGAAAGGGTTCCATTGTTTAAATGAATGAGAACAGGCATCCGGATACTTCTGGAATTAGATGGGTTGG
The DNA here is from genome assembly GCF_000455745.1 of Alligator sinensis. NCBI lineage: Eukaryota > Metazoa > Chordata > Crocodylia > Alligatoridae > Alligator > Alligator sinensis. The sequence continues at coordinate 1,010,046 of NW_005842554.1, forward strand.
ACCCTCAGCTGGTATAAATCAGCATTGGTCCATTGACAACAGAATCACAGAGAGTTATGGCAATGGAGAGTCTGGCCAGATATGTCGGCTTCAAAGGGTGACATCACACAATATTTCTTTCCCTCGGCAATCAGTGCAATTCAGGTTCAGTTACCAAAGCAGCTTCTTGGTCACTGCTGGGTTGTTTTGCACTGTTTCAGTTTAACCAGCAAGAGCCATTCGAGTGGATTCTGTTTTTATGTTTTATGTTCAAAAACAGAATTTAAAAAAAGAATGTGCATGAAACAGACATGGAAGTGCCAAAGGAGGAAATGTCTAGGCCACAAGGAAAACAGAGCTGCGGTGTTGCAGGAGAGAGACATATTTAAGGAAGCTGCTTACAGATTTACAGAGAGACAGCACAGAGCTCAGTCAGATTCTTTGTATTGCAGGGGTTCTGGATATTTTAAGGGGATAACAATCTATGCTTGTATTACTGTGCCCATCACCATTGTGTCTGATCACTCTCACAGCCAAAGGAACCAGCACCTAACCTTGGAGAAGACTGTGTGACTTCCTTCTCCAGCGATCAGCAAAGATGCTCAGATCCCCCAACTGCATCTGGCAATAGGGGTATGGTAAAGAGCAGAACAAGGCAAGAAGATTTGTAGAAGAGACAGAACTGGTCACCAGAGCCAGTATGTTTCTTACCTGTGCCCCCTCCCTGCTGAGATGCACCAGCACAGCAGAAGACTCATGGATTTCGCTGCCATCATATACACCACAGCCAGCCAAGACAATGGCCACCTTCTTGCCCATGTTCAGAGTCAGAGTAGGTGGATTTTCATGGGAGGCTGGAGTTAATGTGTCTTGCTGTTCACTGCTCTGAGCCTTTTATAGCAGGTGATCCCATCCAAGGAGCAGGTGGGGCCATCTGGGTTGGGCAAGAGGCGTTTTACTGGCAGGAAACTTTCCATTTCCCCGAGACAGGTATAAATGTTGTTTGTTTCCATAATCAGGTGCTACCGCTCCAAGGTGCCTTGCCCCAAGGGGAATCTCCCATTGACCTGAGCTGTTCAGCTCAGCAGCTGTGTTGCTTTCCTTTCTTCAATCAATTTTCCACTATATTGAAAGCTAATGCACAGAGACATATTTATGTGCAATGGGATTTAACTGAGGCAGTAACTGACCAAAATTAATTCCTAGTTTAATCCCATTCAGGACACTGAGTTATGCAAGGGGTGGATTCAGGTCCTACACTTTTTAACCCTTTGTTGCACAAGTAGTAGTGCTCTTTTAACAGATTTTCCTTTTCCTTTGTTAAAAGTTCTCAGGTTTCAGGTGCTATATCCAAACAACATAAATTCTTCAGACAAACATATTAGTTTTATGGATTTGGGGCCCACAGTTTAGAAACAAAGAGCTCAATCCACTGCACCATTTTTATACCACTGATGGCAGTAACAGTGATATTACAGAGTGACAAATTTGGCCCAAGATCCTGAAACATCCTCCAATCCAGAAAAAGATTATCTTAATGCACCTGCCATTATTTCATTTTACTGGGTGCCCTCTGGGTTTTGAGGCTCATAAATTCTCTTGCCATAAAGGAAGGTGAGTCTCATGTGACACGGCTGAACACTGTTCTACAGTCTTCTGAGATTAGCAATAAAACACTTTTTATTTGATCTTTATCATCCCATTGAGACAGTGTATAACACCTATCCTTTATTTAAGAAATATATGTTTTGGGGGAGCACTTTGTTTATGCACACAGGCACACAGTGCCTTCCCATCACCACACATAGGCGTCTGCAGTTATTACCAGCATTTCTTAAAAACCAGTGATGCCAAGCACCAGGTATTTACATGTTACGACTGGGAATATCCAACAAACTTCTAACGCATATGAAACTGAAGGAATAGAAAAGCAGAAGAAGGGGGAAGGCAAATGTAAATGGAGGGAAAGGAAGAGAAAAATGAGGAACAACTCTGCAATATCTCTCAGGTTGCTGGGGAAACTACTGTGTAATGGCAGAGACAGAAAGTGTCAGTTATTATCTATTACATGGATAATATGGATACACAGCAGTATAACAAATTTAAGAAGGGGCATGGGACCCAAAAAAGTTTGAGAACCTACTATTATTATATGTTTGGTCTCTACAGCATTGTGAAGTAGCATACTGAGGGGGGCAAACAAAGCAGAAGCCTCAGGCACCACTTTTGACGAGGAGGTGTTGGAGGGAAAGGGAAGGGAAGGCTCATGAAAATAGCCATCACCACAGCAGAGGCTGATTGCATCTGACTGGCATGATAGCCCATACTGACCTGGGCATTGTGGCTACCTCAGGTGCAAAACTGCCCTGCTATGCTTCTGATATCTTTATTAGCCCCTGAAACAGGTGAATTGCAGCAGTAGTAGAAAGAAAAAGGGAACACATTTCCTCCATAGTTGCTTTGATGTTTATGGTATTGTAGATCTGGTATATACATCATTTCCCTTTACTTCAAAAAACTGATGAGTCATATTGTTGTATTAAAATCTATTATTTCCTCCTCCATCCCCTACCTAGTTAAATAGCTTGGTTTATTACTGATTAAAGTAAAAAATTCCTGTAGCAGTTATGGGGAATCAAAGTGCTCTAGAGGTGAGAATGCAGAAACATAGCACCAAGCCCACAGCCCATGGCAAAAGAGTCTTTAAGTTGCCTTTGCATGCTGGCAAACCTGGGCTGCTCTGGGTTTTGGAATGTCCTTGGTATAATTTGGACACTCCTGGAGGCCTATCTAACATGGCAGACTGACTTAGGCTGCTTTATGGGGTGTATCACTACTCAGCATCTCTGCAGTACTGCACACTATGGCCCCAACCTCTACCTAACCCTCTCCCCTTGGCTACTGCAGTGGCTGCACCAGTGAAATCTTCCCCCTTCCCAATGTAAGGACTAGGGCTGTGTAAAGCTTCGGTAGTCGATTCAATTTGGAGGAGATTCGGCCTGATTTGGCAGCCGAATCTCTGAATCCGAATCAAATAGGGAGACTCATTAAAAGGTCCAAATTGAATCAGAAGCCTCTGAATCAATTCAGAGAGATTCAGTGCTGTTTCAGAGATTCAGCCATAGTCTAAACAGGCAGCAGTCCTGGACCATGCTGGACACAGCTGCCTACAGCTGGTAAGTCTGTTGCGGTGGGCAGAGCGGGGAGGGAAGTGGTGTAGCTGGGCCCAGATCAATGCCCCCACAGTGAGGGCTGGGACAAGCTGCCCAGATGGGGTGGAGAGGCGCAGGAGTTGGGGAGGGAAGCTCCCATCACTGCATGCTGCCATGCGCCGCTGGTCTGGGAGGGCATGGGAGCAGGCATGTGCCCTTGGATCTGCATGGGCTGGGCCGGGCTGCAATCCGGGAGGCTAGCCCCCGCTGCCCGCCACCAGGTGGTGCACAGCCCGGAGCGCAGCCCTGGCTTCACCCACCCTGCAGAGTGCAGTGGAGCAGGGGCTATGGGGAGGGGGGCTGCAGCCACCTTAAAATTCCGCATAGCCCCTGCCACCGGCCCCTCCCTGATCCAGGTGCACGTGCGTGCCCCCGTGTCCTGCAGCTGCTTGCACAGCTGGGGCGCAGTGGGGCGAAGCCGTGGCTTATCCAGGAGGCACAGGGAGGTGGGAGTGGCTTCTGCTGCTGCACGCTGCTTGTCTGAGGCAGCGCAGAGGCATTGTCTTGCGCTTCCCTGCCCCGGCTGGGCAAGCGGTGGGAAGGCATAGTCCCCACTCCCAGGGCCAGCCCCCCTCCCTGAGTCCTGCACCCCCCCCACCCTGGCTGGGCAGCTTGTCCCAACCCTAGCCCCAATCCCTCCCTCACTGTGGGGGCGTTGATCTGCCCCACATTCCCCATCCCTCCCCCTTCACCCACCACAACAGATTTACCTGTGTCCAGCGTGGTTGAGGACTGCTGCCTGTTTAGTCTATGGCTGAATCTCAGAATCAGTGCCAAATCTTCGAATCTGATTCGGCCAAATCGAATTGGGACAGTGACTCAAATCACCGAATTGAATCACTGTCCCTCCAAATCTGCTGAATCCAAATCCGATTCGAATACTTGCCGCTTCGTACGGGCCTAGTTAGGACACTCTCTGCCTGAAGAAGTGTGTTCGTACCTGAAAGCTTGCAAAGAAGAATTTTACCAAGTATTTGAGTCAGTCTAATAAAAGATATCAGATTTACCCAAAGAACCTTGTCTGCCTATGTCCTTAGACCAACATGGCTACAACCAACACCCTTCCCAATGCAAATCTTTTAGGGTGCCTTTATTCCACTCTGGACATTTACTTGGTATAAGAGAACCAGAAAAAGGCTGAGGAACTCTCCCCAAGTTTTAACTTGGTTACAGACCGTGATATTTGCTAATCTTACAGATATTAGATATGTATCTCCAATACATATAGCTATGATGTGAAATGGTGGCAAGAGTTGCTTGCAAAGAGGGTGTGAGAGGCAGAACTGTGTAAACTGGTGCTAATCTGAGAGCCAGTGATCTATGCAAAATGAAGGTAACTGATAAGTTAGTGGAGCAGCAGGGAAAGGAAGTGTTGCAAGGAGCTAACAGGAGGCAGTATGTTAAAGCATGGAGAACAATGTTAGGTGAATTTATTCAGTGAATTTCATAGCTTTCAAATACATTATCTGAAATTGTTCAAATAGTGACTTGCCTTGCTTCCAGGCACGATATAGCAGGCCCAGTTATTTAATCCTGACCTGCACAGAATCAGAGAAAAATAGGAGTGGACGGGACTTCAAGAAGTCATCTAGTTTCATTCCCTACTTATCCCTGTCTCAACCATTCTAGACAATTTTTTGTCTACACTTAAAAACTTCCAATGGTGGAGAATCTACAACATCTTTAGATACTCCCTTTTGGTGCTGAAACACCCTCATAGTGAGAAAATTCTTCCTAGTACCTAACCCTAATTCCCCTTGTTGTAATTTAAACTCATTTAAATTATACTTTCTTATTAGTAGCTTTTCCTTCTCTGTTTCTACTTCCAAGCCCCATGCTGTGTGATAAACACCCCATTGAATGCCATATCGGTGCAAACTGCATGACTCAACCATTTGTATTTTCTCATACCCACTAGCTTACAATTTAACGCACACACAACTCTCACTAGAGTCAATGGGAGTTCCTCGTACTGTGTGTTAAAAAAATGACAAAGAAATTTAAGAATGCAAAGGCCAATATTCACAAGAAATGACTGAACTCAAGGTGGCTTGAAGAGTAGAGGTTTTCCTGTTAGCCCCATTGGATGGATTTATTAGAAATGGTATTGTATTCAATGCCCAAGCATTGCCATTGGCAATACTGGAGCATGGAAATAAATATGTGAGTAAATACAAAGCAGACAGCTAATTTTAAAGCATCTTTTTAACAAGGGTTAACCAGAAGTAAAATCAGCAGGGCCCTAAAGGAAGTTAGGAGCATCTTAGGCTGAGTCATAGACTGACATTTATTATGTTTAACAGCTCACTTGCATTTCCTTCTCTACATACAACAAGGCAATCTAACCAGGGATGTTGCTCTTAGGAAAAAGGGGCGGAGAGCTTAGAGGAAGAGCAGTCACTGGAACAGCTTTGAGTATAAAGAGCTAGGGAAGGAGAGTTAGAGAGGCAGCACTTCAGTCTGCAGCTGTATCTTCAGCAAACTCTGCAATGGCAGAGGTACAAGTGGAATCACTGCATCACTCCATAGGGCTCCTGGGGATTTCTGCAGGTAGGAACCAGGTGTGCCTGGTAAAGGAACCCAGTTTTGGGACTGGCTTTCATATGAGGTCTCAAATGAAGGAGGATCAATTAGTTTTTGTTAAAAAAAAGTAGTTATTTTCAGAATAGAGCTCTCTGAATCTTCTTTGAATGAAGAAACCTTTAGCTTTATTAGTCCATCTGCATATTTCAACAGTCAGTAACATGTTTGTCTTGGCTTTCAAACAAGGAGCTGAACTATGTTATTTGATCTGTCCTGGGCAGGTGTCAAATCTAAACTTTCTGGTACAGATAAATTTTATAAAGCAATTCTTGTAGTTTGATTCACTTCTCTCTCTCTTTTCCATTCCCCCAGAGCTCTCCTTTCCCCTATATCTCCTCTTCTCATGATCTTTCTTTCATTCCTGTTTTGTGATTCCCCCTCCCTTTTCTCTCTGCTTTCTTCACCTGACTCTCTTCATCTCCTGCATTCCTTCAAAGCACTCAAGATATTGCCTTTTCCCTTTGTTACACACAGGGTCCCTCTTACTAGCTGTGCATTCATACAGCTTCACCAGACCAGCCCCTCTAATCCCCAGCACGGCTCTGGGAGTCCTTCTGTTTGTTTTATCAGCTATCTTGGCTTATGCAGGTAAGACCATAAGGGCTGCCAGCCTAAAGTCCCTTCTGTAACTTGACATGTATTTGTGCCTGTTTTGCAACAGGCTAATTGACATTTTGCTGCTGTTGCCAAACCACTGATTTTCACTCCTGGAAGGATGCATGCCAGTTTTGCTAGACAGATTACTTCTAAACTAATATTTGCCAAGTTATTAAATGGATTCAGCATACTAGAAATTTGATGATTGATGTTTCCAACCCTCATAAAAGTGTTGTTTAAGGAAATTCATTGAATGAAACAGCATGTTGCTAAATAATTTGCTAAGAGACCATACTTAGCATAAGTGAGAATTATGGGTTATATGAAGTTTCAAACTATTTTGACTTACTATCCTTCCAGCAGGGACATGGAATATACTAGGGGTGGGCAATTATTTGGGCTAGAGAGCTACTTAGGGAGTTTTGATAAGATAGTGGACTGTATCAACATCTCCCCTCCCCTCTCCCCATCCCCTGTGTGCATAACAACTCACCAATACTCCCTAAGTAGCTCTGCACCATGCTCAGCTGGGCAGATGAGATGGGGCCATGGGCAGGCAGGGAGCAGCATCCAGGAGCAGGATGGATAGATTTGGCAAGAGCTGGGATCAGGATCACAGAGCGGTGACAGCATGGGGCCAGGGCCCCAGGGCAGAGCCACAATCTGCTCCCTGCACACCCCTGCCCACGGAACCAGCTCCTGTTGCAGGGACACGCGGGCATTGGATTGTGGGTCTGCCTTGGGCTCTGACCCCATGCTGTCATTGCCCTGCAATCCCAATCCCAGCCCTGGCCCCATCCACCCATCCTACTCCTAGATACCACTCCCCACCCACTCTTGGCTGCATCTCATCTGCCCAGCTACGCACTTTACCCAGGTGGGTCCTGGCCAGTCTCACTGAATATCCTGCCTGCCTGCTCCATCTGGTGCCCCCAGTGGTGGGTGTGGGGCAGATGGGCTGGGCTGTCCAGGCAGTGGGGCCTGGTCTGGCAGTGGTGGCAGAGACTGGCAGCAGCAGCTAGAAAGAGCTGCCACTGCAGGGACTGCAGGAAAATGAGTTTAGCTGCCACACCTCTCCAGCCCAGCTTCATGCCTGGGGGCAGCACAACCAACTGCATGTGCCACAGCCTGGATTGTCCCCTGCACCTGGGCCAGGTGGAGCTGAGGTACCCACTGTGGACCGGACAAAATCCCTTGGTGGCCTGTGCCTGACCCATGGGCTGTATTTTGCCCACCCCTCATACTCAGATTTTGATGCATTCATTTTAGGGAGGCATTAATGCTATTGCTGGAAGCAGGAGTGGACTGGACAGACTAAATCCCTGTTCCATAAACTTGTGAAGACTGCTGAGGACTTTGAATATTCCCCACCCCAGCAATTGTACAGCACAGGCTGAAGCCAATGATAAACAATTCCTTACAATTTTACAAATTCTGTACCAAAGTGGTTACCAAGTGTGAGATCCTCTTTCTCCCCTTTCCATAACATCCCAGTGAAATTTTCTAACCATTTTACCCCAGGTTAACAGGCTGCAAGACTAACTGCATGAATAATCAAGTCTGCTGGAGCGTGCTAATTAGTGCGCTCCCACAGACTCCATGTCTCAAGTATCAGTGTCCTTGTGGTTCAAAATGGTGGTGGGTGTGCTTTAACTAAAACTCATTCAATGAAAAACACCCTTAGATTTTATCAATATACACCAACTATGTGCCTATGTAGCTACAGTGGGTGGGGTCCTGCACTGTCTTCCAACTCTATCAAGCCATGTAATACCTAATTTTATATAACATAGTAACCATTTTCATAATACAGTAAAAGTTCCATTAACCAGCACATTACAAGCTGGCATGCTCTATTAACCGGCATGCCAGCTTGTAAGGTAAAGTGAAACTGGACCCGTTTGCTGAGCCTCCACGGCCCAGGGCAAAGCAGCCTGTGCTGCTGAGCCCCCATGGCCTAGGGGCATAACAGGCTGTGCGTGGCCCGCCTCCCTGTCCCACAGGGCCCACAGGGCCCGTGGAAGGGTCAGTGATGCCATGGGAGGGTCAGTGATGCCGTGGGAGGGGTGGTGATGCCCTGGATGCGGCGGGAGAAGCGGTGGCCCGAACAGACAAGGACGCCTGTTTGGGCTGCTCAATTAACTGGCATATTTTGTTATCTGGCATCCCCCATTCCCAGGGGATGCTGGATAATGGAGCTTTTACTGTATTGTTTCCGAGCTGTAGCTGGATTCCTCTGAAACTAGCTTTCAATCTTTTAAAATAAATTCTCTGGCTATTCTCAGAAAGGAGATACTGGACAAGATAGACCTTGAGTCTGAACCAAACCAGTAATTATCATTCTGTTTTATTTTGTGACTGACTTATGATAAATATCAACAAGTTGCAATACCGTGCAAGACACGTCATGCAAATATGAGCTGATTTATAGACAGGGGATTAACAGGATTCATCAGGAAGTAAAGAGAAGTGAAGTGCTGCAGCTTTATTTTCAGTAGTATGAACACTAATATAGTTTCTCTTGTGGGCCACACAGAATTTGGGTGAAGAGAAGATAATAAATTGGTGAACCTAAATTGATTGGGGTGTTCTATACACACAGGGAGCTGTAGAAAAGTAAGCAAAGAATTGATTGTAGGAACTCATACATGTTTCATAGTTTCATAGTTGATAGGGTCAGAAGGGATCATCAAGTCCGCCCCCCTGCCATGGGCAGGAAAGAATGCTGGAATCAAACGACCCCGACTAGGTGTCTATCTAGCCTCCTTTTGAAGACCCCCAGGGTAGGAGCGAGCACCACTTCCCTTGGAAGTTGGTTCCAGATCCTAGCCTCCCTGACTGTGAAGTAGCGCCTCCTGATGTCTAGCCTGAACCTACTCTCAGCTGACTTGTGGCTGTTATTCCTAGTTACTCCTGGTAGTGCTCAGGGGAACAGGGCCTCTCCCATTCCCCGCAGGTCCCCCCTGGTAAGTTTATAGATGGCCACTAGATCCCCTCTCAGCCTTCTCTTGTGGAGGCTGAACAGGGTCAGGTCCTGTAGCCTTTCCTCGTAGGGCCTGCCCTGCTGTCCCTGGATTATGCGAGTGGCCCTCCTCTGGACCCTCTTGATGCTGTCCACATCCCTCCTGAAGTGCGGTGCCCAGAACTGGACGCAGTACTCCAGCTGCAGCCTGACTAATATTGCATAGATGGGGAGGATCACCTCCTTGGACCTGCTCGTGATGCATCTGTGGATGCATGACAAGGTGCGGGTTAGCCTTACTGACCACGTCCTCACATTGGCGGCCTATGTTCATCTTGGAATCAATAATGACTCCAAGGTCCTTTTCTGCCTCAGTGCTGATGAGAAGGGAGTTCCCCAGCCTATAGGTATGTTTATTATCCTTAATATATGATGCAGCGTACACTGAATTATAGAACTATGGAAACTCATTCCTGGCACCCTGACAAGCATTCTGTATTGTGATAATAGAGTCTGAGGTGGCAGTTACCAACATGGCATGTCATGGTTTAATTCCACTTTGTTATTTTTCCTACAGGAGTTCGGAAGAGCCTGAGAAATGTCTACTTGTTTGTTACCCTCTGCCTGACTCTCTCAGTATTATGGTGTAGCTATGGAGTGATTCATATTCTAGCAGGGCAAGGAGTTCTGAATGGTCTTGGTGATTACCGCAATGCTGTGGTGCCTGGCCTGGTGACATTTACTCTAGGTCTACTCATCATTGCTGGAGTAGGCTTCCTCCACCAGGAGGTCATCCCAGCCATTATTGCTTCTGCTGTATCTCTCGCCTGTGCCCATGAAATTGCTGCACTTTATAACATGGCTTTTGGTTCTTCAGCTGTAGCTTGCAACTATCTGATTGTCTGCTTCACTGCGACTTATTTTGCTGTGGGGAGGTTCCTTTATTTCCTCAGCAAGGAAAAAATCACCCTCCCTGGCACAGATTTAGCCAAAAGCAAGGCCAATGAACTTGTTCAGGACAACAATGCCAGCACAAATGACTTGGCAATCACTGGTTTGATCTTGAACATGCTCTCTGCCAGTGTTTTTGGCTGTAAGCTCCTGGGAGTGACCAATAATCTATTTGTTGGCCAAGTGCCTTGGCTTTGGGCTGCCGCAATTTACCAAACTGGAGTCTGCATCTTATCCTACCGTGCCCTGGATGCCCTTGCTGCCACATTTTTTGGTTTCACTTCCATCCTGAAATTTGCTGGGGGTTATTCCCTTCTTTATCGGATCTGGCAGGCAGATGAACCAGTTTTTCCTGTCCCACTTTTAGTGGTTTTTGCTGTCCTATTTGCTGTCTTGGCTATTTTCAGGGCTCTTAAAAGCCCACTGGAGGGCCTGTATTTGCTGTTTTATGTGGCCTACTGCATCGCATTAGCCTGTTGTCCCAAGGGATTTTTTGAGGGTGGTCCCCAAGGTGTGGATGTGGCCATCTTTGTGGCCTCAGCCCTCATGACTCTCATTTACCTGTACAACATGAAGGCAAGCACCAAATTCCCAACAGGGGAAGGAACAATGAAAGCCTTGCTTGCTCGCAACAGCATTCTTAAGCTCCGTGAGGGGAAAGACCTTCATGCTCCCTATCTTGGCTATTCCAAGTATGCGGATGCAGAAGTGCTCGGTTATGCATGCAGCGTCCTCGCCTCCTTTTCTATCACAATGACAGTGGATCCAAAGGCTCCACTCGCTACCGTAGTCATACCATGGGTTGTGGCAGCTGGAGGGATCTTTAAACTTTTATGTGGCTCATTGGCCTTTGCCCGTGGTAAAACCCTAGAGAGTAGTGCCTTCATTCTTTATGGGGCCATGTGGATCATATGGGGCTTGACTAGATACAGTGGTCTCTATGGCACTAGCAGGGGCTTCCAAGTAGCTGTAGGCATCATTGCCTTCATGCTCTTCAATGGTTTCATTGTCTTCGGTACACTTTTTCTAAGCATCTCCTGGTTCATTTACTCCCTCACGTTCTGGCTTATCCTCATTAGTTTCTTGCTGGATGCAGTCAATGCCATCCCAGCTGGCTATGACATTGCTGTCACCATCATCTTCGGCCTGGTCAGCTTCTTCTGCTTCCTGTCTGCTCTTTTTAATAGCACTTTTGAAGGTTCCTTGTTCCCAGTGGGTAGGCCTATTGTGAAGCTCAGTGGTGTGGGGGGAGGAAGCACCAGATGCCTTCATCTGCCTGCCAGGAAAGCTTCCTCAGTCAAGAAAATTGCAGGTAAGGGAAATACACAGTGAAAAAGTAGGGGGTCAGTGTTACTTTATTACAAGTTTTTTTCCCCCTTTCAGAATCTAAGAACCTTGGTATATGATTGCATTTGGAGAAAGGTAGTGTCATCAGGTGGTTAGAGAGTGGGAGTTAGGGGCCAAATGCTCTGATGGTTTAAATTTCATTGAAATCAGTGAAGGTGCATCCATTTATAGAAGCAGTTAATCTGGCTCAATGACTCTTGCCTTGTTCCCTGCATAGTCAGCCTCAGCTCTTTCACAGAAATTCCCAGGGGCTGGTTTCATGAGATGATACAACCTTTGTAAATCCTTGTTGGGAAGTATTAAAATTAATACAGAAGTGTTGCTGTCTCTAGAAAAGAGCCATCTTTTATTCCTGTCCTGATATAACTAGGAATCTCCTTTCATGAGTACTTCGGTGAGCATGAAATACCACAGTGAGCAGCATTTTTT
>NW_005842554.1:1022130-1030174 GCF_000455745.1 Alligator sinensis
ACCACAGTGAGCAGCGCTTTATTAATCCATGAAAGAGTGGGTTTCTATCATCTGTGATATCACCTGTTTGAGTTTACAACCCAGTAATTCTATATATTGGTGTCCTATTTTTCTGTTAACAGAGATTCTGAAAAATGGAGGGGCCTGTGGGATCCCCACAGATACAGTGTATGTGCTTGTAGCAGCCTGTAACCGACCTGATGGTGTGGAGAAAGCTTACAAGTAAGTGCTTTAGGGCACCTGTATACATCACAGGGTTTAATCCTCATTAAATTAAATAGGTTTATAAAATATAAGCTTGTTTAATTTTGGAGTGTCGCATCAGTATTTGCATGTACTAGGTTTTCAAACAAATGAAGCTTGGTCCCTGGCCAGTGTCACAGGAGAGCAGGACAGTCCTGAGCTGCCCCCACTGGCCTGGGTCCTCCCACCCAGTGCCCTGGTATGCAGCTGTGAAAGCAGGGAGCCGGCACAAAAAAAAAAAAAAAAAGCGGAAGCAATTTGAAAATGACAGCAGTTCGGAGGGGGGAACTACAAAAAAGGTTGCAGTGCCATCTGGTAGACAAAGAGGCTCATTACACATCTTTCATCTTTGAGCATGTGACGGGGCACACTCAGGGCTAAGTTTCAAGCCAGCCTGCCCACCTGTCTATGGAGCAGTCGCCCAGTCTCGCCTGCCACAACTTTGCTGTTCCTATAACTAGTGGTATAATGCAGGAGGCTGCCAATTACATGCTCTGACGCCAGGGGGCGCTATCCATGGCTCTGTACCTTCCCTACAATGGCCTGTGCCTTGTAGATAGTATATAAGTTCTTAATGACTCTGACTCAAGGTCAGACTAAACTCACCCACAGTTAAGCCTCTTCATTCTACGTGGTTACGGGCCTCATTCATACAGCCCTCCTCTTACAAGGGTCTCTTTCACTCCCACCGCTCTCTCTCATACTGCCCCTCTTGGGCCACATACACCCTGCCCTTGGTCTCTGAGTGAACCCGTAGGGCCATCAGGCTTAATCCCCTGCTCTCCTTGGCCATCAGGCATACAGCCTTTTGGGCCTCTCTCGTGCCCTCATCTGAATGGATGCTGGGCAATTAGCAGAACTGAGGCTGACTTAACCCCACATCCTTTTCCAGACCACTTCTCCACCCCTATCACTCTGGGGCCTTCATACCCTGCCCTCTCACTGGGGCTTCACACCACCCCCTCGTCAGGGCCAGGGCTGTCTGGGATCCTCCATCCCCACCACCCCCATAGGCTCAGGTGCCTACTTAGACATGCCTGGCCCACAAGTTCTCACTAAAAACTCACTGGATGGTGGAAGCTAGGGGTTAGGTGCCTTTCCCCACCTTTCACTGGGGAGGCAGCTGGCCTGGCATTTCTTGGGGACTCCTGCACCACCAGGAGTCCCATCAATCTACCCTTCCCCAGCAGGGTGCAGTTTTAGATCGTATCCAGGACCACTGAGGCCTCCTCTTCCTTCCCCATAGCTCCCCCTTTATCTCCAAGGTATTCCTGGAGCAGGAGCTCAGCAGGGAGATGTTTCTCCCCTGCTGGCTGGTCACAAACTGCTCTCCTCAGCCCAGAGAGCTAGGCATTAGATGGCCACCCTCATCAGACATCTGCCCTCTCCCAGGCCTAGCCCTTAAAGTGATAGGCACCCAAGGTGCTCTGTCACAGAGTCCCCTTTGTGTTTGCACACAATGAATCCATGGATGTGATGCTTTAATTCACAGCAAGCCAAACTAAACCACGTCTGAGGAGTTTTAGTTAAATGCACCAGAAATACTTTTAAAGCATCTGGAAAACCCACTCGTGCACAGTCATGCTGTTTCAGTGCAAGAAAGGCAAACAACATGGCATGGACAAACGTCCCTGATCATAGTTCCAGATGCAGGTTTGTTCAAACAAACTTATGGAAACTCTAGTCACCTAGGCCATTTATAGATGTTATGTTTTTCTAGGTTTAATCTGTTCTACAACCATCACTATATTCACATGGATGTCTGTAGTTTGAATTACAATTGGCTCCTGTCTGAATTGACTAATCCTCTTATCATGCATATATGGAGTTGCTTTTAGGAAAAACAGTCCTTTGGAACTCAGATAAGGATTCCTTAGCATCCCTCATCCCACAGTGAGTCAACAGTATGACTAGGAATATATCCCAGATCCCTTGCCTCCCAGTTTAGTGTTCAGTCCACTGGTCCATGCTGCTTCTGCTGCATAAGCTGTTGCACTCAGGTTATGTCTTCAGGGACAGATTTAATTTTAAGTCTTCTCCAGATGGCTTCAGTTGTAACTTGAGAAAATAATTCCTAACCTATTTTTAGGTGCTAAAGAAAATTCATCTCCTTTGTCTTTTTTCCAGTACAAAGCGCCAGGCTCAGGACCGTCCCATGTCACTCTGGATCTCTAACCTGAAGCAGTTGGAACCTGCAAAGCATTTGTTCAACCCCATACTCTGGGATTTCATGAAAGCTGCTTGGCCATCCCCTATTAGCCTTGTGGTTTCTAGAGGTGAGAAAATGCTGTTGCTCATAAGCTGGGCAAAGATCACTGCGCTCAGTAATCTAAAGCAGTGCTTCTCATAGTGGTGGTCCGTGGACTGGTGCCGGTCTGCGAGCCACCAGTTGCTGGTCCGCAGCGAGTTGCCAGGAAAGAAAGAAAGTGAATTTCAGAAGCATAACATTGATATGTCATAGCGCCACAGTTCGTACGTTCCAACACTCCAGGTGACGTCATGTCGTGCGAGGTGAGGAAAGAGAAAGAAACAGCTGGTCGCACATTTGTGTAGCGCTGTTACACGCAGTTGCTGCCACCGGCTGAACCGAGCACCGGTCCCTGGCCCACTGGAAAAAAAATTGCCGGTCTGCCACATCAGATAGTTTGAGAAGCACTGATCTAAAGTACAGGAGTACTTCACTTAGCTGTGTGTTGATATTAGACTGCTCCTTGCTTGCTCACCTGGTAACACCACTGTTTATGGACTTGGTCCAGTCACTGTTCTGTGGCTATTTTCTTCTAGGGAAATGGGTGGACTTCTTAGGTATGAAAGACTCTTCCAAATATGTTGGTACCCCTCAGAGCATCGCCATCCGTATCCCTGACTGTTCTGTCACCACACACCTCATCGATCTGGTGAGTAGCCGAATCATACTCTTTAAGTTGCCAAGGTAAAGTAGTGTGGAAGATGAGTGGCTGGGTCTTACCATCACACTCTTCTAGTGAATTGGCCCAGTGTCAATCAGTGGCATCCAACAGAGGCAGCCTGATACAAGGGCTAGGTCTGAGGACACCTATTTTTTTTTTCCGGCTCTGTCACTTTACCTTAGGTAAGCCACTTCAACTTTCCTTTTTTTTCTTCATCTGTAAATGGAGGGTGCCAATACTCACATAAAGTCTTAAGGAAGAACATCAGGCAGTGAATGCTTAAATGTTTCCTTAGAATGTTCAGTTTTAAAAAAAGAAAATTAGAATCTAATATTAAAAGCCAGAAAGCACATAATTAGCAGTTCCCTGCCTGACTCGCTAGACATTTCCTAAAAAAGTTCTACTACAGTCTTAAATCTGTATGAAGGACTTGTGACCTTTCTTGGGTGAGAGGAGGTGTTGAGGATTGGGCAAAACAAGGCGTAAAATGGAAAAATCACTGACACCCTGAACTATGAAATAAGTACTGCTGCTTCATAATTTAATCCAAGCAGAAGTACCTGAGGTAACAAGATCACTACCTAACAATGTGTGTATATTGGTATAATGTGGCGGTGGCCAAATATATTTGCTGCCCCAAACTACAAAGAGTGAAGATCCTTCCTGCACAGTTACCATCTTAATATTACTCCTCTCTAAAACCACAATGCCACAAACTAGTTACTTCTGCTTCCCTGGTTGGATGCTCTGCTTATACCATTTCCCCTGGTTTCTGCTAGGAAGAAAAGCACTTTCTTTCTTGTTCTTTCAGCTTTGTGCTGGCACATCTCCTGCTCATCCTTATGACCTTTTTGCAGTAGAAATGTGTTGTCAGCTATTTAACAGTAGCATAACTGCTGCATAGAGCTCTTCATGTGGGAGACTTTCCTGCAATGCTAACCCTTGCACCAGAGCTGCATTAACACAACTTGGAGCTAGGGCACATTGATGGCCCAGTAGAGTGTGGTGGCTCAGCATGCTGTTCAAAGGCAACTTTCTTAAAAATCCTTATTTGAATTCTGATCTTTCTTGATCATCCACAGATCAGACCACTTACCCATCATTTACTGGAGATGTACAGGCTCAGGGGTGACTTGGTGGCAGCCTATAACTACATAAGGGGTGTGCATCACGATCTGGGGAAGCACCTGTTCACCAGAGCGCCCCAGGGGTGACAAGGTCCAATGGTCTCAAACTCCTGCAAGACCGCTTTAGGCTGGACATAAGGAAAAACTTCTTTACTGTCTGAGCCCCCAAGGCCTGGAACAAACTCCGCCAAGAGGTGGTGCAAGCACCTACTCTGGACACTTTCAAGAAACATTTGGACTTTTATCTTGCTGGGATCCTATGATCCTAGCTGACTTTCTGTCCCTTGGGCAGGGGGCTGGACCCAATGAACTTATGAGGTCCTTCCAGTCTTAATGTCTATGAAATCTATAAAATCTATAAAAGGAATCATAACTTGCTTCATGACCCGTGGTCATGGCAAATAACTGCTGCCTGCTGGAACTCTACAGGAGTTCCACTGTATCCAGATCTCATTACTGTTGCATGGATCACTTGGAATCCCATGATCACTAAAATGTTCACTTCGTTAAAGTTTAAAAATTAGCAGAAGCTCTGGTTCTGTCTTATATTTCGTACTGCTCATTCCATGCTCAGCCCACAGTATTCAGTACTGCTCAATTTACTACTACAGTAAAAGTTCTGTTATTTGGCATCCCCCAGGAATGGGGGATGCCGGATAACAAAATATGCTGGTTAATTGAGCAGCCCTGGGCACCACTTCTCATGCCGCGTTTGGGGCGTCCCTTTGTCCCTCCCGCCACATCGCCGTCCCTCCCACCGCATCACCAGCCCTCAGGGAGGTGGGTCCTGCACAGCCCCGCACAGCCTGTTATGGCTCCAGGCCATGGGGGCTCGGAGAAACCGGAAGTGCTATGGTGGGCACTTCCGGTTTCACTTATCTTACAAGTTGGCATGCTGGTTAGTAGGGCATGCCGGCTTGTAAGATGCCGAATAACAGAACTTTTACTGTATCTCTGTGCTTGCACGCAGTAAGTGCGTACACATACATTTAAGTTGACTTAAAATGAGGTGACTTAAATTTAATTAATGTGACTCAAAATAATACACCTTGGAGGTGATTGTCTTGTGCTGCATGTAAGTCGACTCTGCTACGCATATGTGTATGCTCTAACAGTTAAATCGACTTCAAAAAGTTAAGTCAATTTAACTGTCAGAAAGTTAGCACATGTGTAGACACCTGTCATGTTGGGGTCCCTGGGAGTGACTGTAATGTCCCTGGGGCTCCTTGACCATGGCAGCTCCCCCCTGAGGGTGCCTTCTTATCCCGCCTGCCATGTCTTGTTGGTAAAATAATGAATAGGGAGGCTGCCCATGAGCCTTTGCATGGTCTTGGTCCCACTGAACCCCAACAGACGACATTAGTCCTCAGACCCCTCACCAGGCCCCCTCTCCACAATGGTGCATATGGGGACAACTTAAGCCTTATGGGCTAATTGTGTGGCCCCAAAACCTTCCCTATACCATGCCCCAGGCCTTGCGGGTGTTACATGAATGTTGCGGTCTTGGCCTACTCAGCCTTGGCCCCTTTAATCTGGCTAGGCCTTCTAGCCTAGGGTCACTCTGTTGGACTTGGCTCCAAGGCACTAGCTCAACTTAGTCAGTTCCTGCCACCTGGCCCTCTGGCCCCTGTGTAGCTGCACCTCACTGATGCCAGGCACTCTAGTGCCTGTGTAGCTTTATTAGTCTGGCAGGCAACAAAACAACCCTGGATAGCTCTTCTGGGCAGAAGCTCCTTCCCCTAGCAGTTGCCAGAGAACTAACCCCTGCCAGTTTCAGCCCTGGGCTTACATGCTCCTAGGGCTCTGAGCCCTTCTGGTCAGCTGACTGTCTTCAGGTGCAGGCTAATTACCTCATTAGCCTGTTGCTCAGGCAACCTGCTAGGTGCATGGCTTAGCCTGCAAAGCCCCTGGCTAGGCTGCTTTCACCCTTAACGGAGCAAGTATGTCTTAGTGCACTGCGACAACACCCAATGTTTCTGTCTGCCTGTCTCTCTGGCTCTCTTCTTCAGTTAAAAAAGGATTAATCAAATAATATGTAAAGATATACCAATACCAGTCTGTGAACATGGTTGTTTCTACTTTGCAAATCCATGTTTCTTTTTATCTCCAGGTTGGTCCCATTGCAGTCACATCAGCCAATCCAACAGGAGAGGCAGACACCACTCACCACAATCAGGTGTATGCCAAGCTAGGAGACAAGGTAATCACCCTTTCCATTCACTCCATGATCTGATGAAGGCATAATGCAGTGAACACTAAAGAGCATTTTATTGGCCTGAAATGATAATACAGGGGATGTTTCTTATGTTCTAGAGCTCTTGAGGCTGTCAGAGATTCTAGAAAATTATTTTGATTCTAGTGTTTGTTTTTGCTTTTTCAACTGTTGAGGTCCAAAATTATAAAACTGTGAGCAATGCGTGAAAAGGCTCCTGATCCTAGACACTTTGGATCATAGTGATTATTGCCTTTTAAATGCTTATCAAATAATTTAAAATATTTTTGAGCTTTCAATCACTGAAATTAAGTATTTCCAGGAATATATTGAATATTTTTGACAAGTTAATGACAAGTTCATTGGTGCGTGAAGCAAAATAAAGGGGCTGCTGTTCTTTCACTAGTAGCCTCTGAATATTTGGAAGTTTTAGGCAAACACCTTATTAATATGACTTGATCAGAGATCCTCAGATGTTGTAAAACAGCACAGGTCCACCATAATCAGCCAAACTGTACTGATTTACATCAGCTGAGGATCTGTCCATCTCTATATCAATTCCACATTACAAGTCACAAGCAATCATGGGATAATTTTTGGAAATCCCCTGTGGTTTCCTGCAACTTTGGCCAATTCAGAATGGTAAAGAAAGGAAGGGGAAGATGTGGTAGAACCAGCAGGTTACCATTTATTTACTTGGAGAAGGGAAGAACTCTTATCTTGTTGCCCAAGTGCCTTTGAAGGACCTTTGATGTGAGAGTTACTTGCTCGGCAGGTAGATGCAGTTCTTTGTGATGGGCCTTCTCCTGAGAACATTGCCTCCACTGTTGTAGACTGCACCAAGATTGAGAGTGGAAACATAGGGTTCTTCAGGGTTGGCGTTGTTCCCAAATCCCAGGTAAAACTTATCTATATTGTATTTCTCTCTCTCTCTCTCTCCTTTATCCATTAAATGACTTCCAGGAAGGACAGGGAGGTGTGCAAGTATATATGGAGACAAAGAAATCTATGATAATTGGAAGTCTAGAAATCTATGATAATTGGAAGTGAGAGAAAGGAACTGAGAGTCAAGACACCTGTGTTGCAATCTATTGTGGCCTTGGGCAGATCACTTTCTCTCTTTTTGCTGGAGCGTCTACATCTCTAGCATGCATGTTATGAGTCTGCCTTGCTGTTATCAAGGAAATTTGGGCTGGAGATTAGGAGGAACTTTCTGACTATGAGAGTGGTCAAGCATTGGAACAGGTTACCTAGAGAACTTGCAGAATTTCCATCCCTGGCAATTTTTGAGAGCAAGTTGGACAGACACTTGGCTGGGATGGTTTAGTCAGGTATGATCCTGTTTTGAGTAGGGGACTGGACTAGATGACCTTGCCTTTCTTTCCTATAATCCTATGAATCTAAGTTCTTTGAGATCTGGAGTTTAAGAGGCCTTACAAGTCAATGCAAAGTATTTTTCTTCTTTTTCTTATCATGATAATATTAAAAGATGAAAGGAGTTTCAGGCAGCAGCTGGGAGTCCTAGCTGTACACTTTTTCCTGTTCCAGATCTA
>NW_005842554.1:1030205-1036717 GCF_000455745.1 Alligator sinensis
AGTCATTGAGCTGAAATGAGAAGGCTGTGTCAAAATCATGTGGCTTCAAATGCTGCGTGCCATTGCTTGAAAGCAAAAGAAGAACTAGTGCTGTTGTCAGTCTAGAACAGTGGTTCTCAACATTTTTAGACTCGAGGCCCCCTGGACAGACTTGAGGCACCCCTGGATAGACTCAAGCCCCCCATGGAAAATGCCAGCTCTTAGTTTTCACCATTTTTTGACTACAGAAAAATAATTTAGCAGTTTTTACGTTGCAAAGAACTCAGAAAGCCCATAAGTGTGGAGTTCTATTTGAAATCACTGGGTGTATTTTGTGAATCATGTTTGTATACCTAACCGTACATTGTGTGCCAACCCATGTCAACCTTGAAAGGATTTCAAGGCACCTCAGGGAACCATGGCACACTATTTGAGAACCATTGGTCTTGAGCAAATCTCACAGTCCTTTTTGTCTGCTCCAGGTGCTACAGATACTGGAGGAGGTGCAGAAGAAACACATGGTGGGCTATACCAACAGTGCCTTCACCTTAGAAGATCAGGAAGAGCAACAGAACCACTCCCACACTGTCCGAAGTAGCAGAAATGCTGCTAGCCCAAAAGAGAGGATCTCAGCATTGCATACCAACAATGTGTTCAGCACCAACAAGCAGGATGTAAAGCTCTGAGCGAATCAGGCAGACAATATTAGTGCACATTCATTTGGGAAGGGCTTGCCAGTCAATGATGTCCAATAAAGGGAAGGGATAAATGAGACGTCTCTGCCCCTTGTAGATTAATTTACTGTTACAAATACCACACATAATAAAAAAAATATATCTTATGGGAGTTCCATCCTTACTAGTCCCAGACTCCTCTTTGGGGCTTTATTCCTCACATCAGAAATTACTGTGTAATTCGTTTCTGGTTTGGGACAGTCTCTAGATGCATTATATTCTAATGTTGCAAATTTGTGCAGCAAGATTCATGGCTCCAGTGCAAATCACATACAGGGTATGTCTACACATTCATTAATGTATAGTAGTTACTGCCCATTTAGTTTAGTACTTGCTTAATGAAGTACTAACTAAGTACACAGTAACTACAGTTACTGTGCAGGAGCACTGGCACATGGGGTTTTTTTGTGACACTTACTGTGCAGTAGGGTATTAGCATGGTTTTTGCCTGGCACACTACTGCAGTATTATTAGGCTACTGCGTATTAAGCGTCTCACATATAGACACCCACAGAGTAATAGATACTAAGGTGGAGGAACTTCACACAATTCAAAATCATGTGAGATGCTGTTTCCTGAATGAGCCCTTCCTGGATAAGGAATTCAGCTGTTATAATTGCTTTTGATTCTCCTTTCTCTTCCAAGCCAACATAAGGTAACAAACCTATTGGGCCTTAGTCAGATATCATGCTGATATGAGGGCTTAACACACCTTCAAGTCAATTGAAAGTGGCTTGAAGAACAGTTCAAGCAAACTCCCTAACTTCAATGGGAGTTTGACTGGGCCTTAAATTGGAAAAAACTCCAGTGAAGACATTGGAGCTATAGCAGTCCAAAATCTTTTTGACCTGTAATTACAGAGATGGGCAGAACAAAAATATCGCCTTTTTGACTTAGCTAATTTATTTGTCGAGTTTCTCAAGGGAACTGATTTTTTTTTACTGATTTTTCAAAATCAATAAAACATGTATAATAAAACCTGGACACTGTATAACTGAGTAGCATTGATATTTGCAGTGTTTATTAATCTTTTCACAGGTGTGGCACCAATTTAAACATCCTGTAATGCTCCAAATTGTTATTCAAATATACCTCAGGAGTTAATGGACTTGTCTGCACCTCTCATGAAAAACGCTAGTATTTCTATTGAAGGAGGGGGGTGAATAGATCATTTTGAAATTCATCTAGGACAGGAGCGGACAATTATTTCAGGTGGACGGCTGTTTACCGAGCTTTGGCAAGCTGTCGAGGGCTGCAAGGGTAGCTCCACCCCTTGACAGGTGCCCCACCCCTTGGTTGCCATCTTGGGACCAGAAGTCCCACCCCCTAATCCCTGACCTTTGCCACCAGAAGTCCCTCCCCTTGCCCCTGGAAGTACTCCTTTCAGCAAGAGGGTTTGCCATCTCAGAACCAGAAAAATACCAAATTATATAGTAAAAGTCAAATATCTACTGCAACATTCATTAATTTGATTTCAAAAAGTATTTTGGTCCTGATTTACGTGTGTTTGTGTAGTATACATAGAGGTGATTGTATAATAGCTTAAAATTAAGTCTTACTCTTGTATAATGTGGGGGGCTATGGGAGATATGGGTGGGTGGATATAGGTTTGTTGAGGGCTGTGGGTGTGTGGGTATGTCAGGTGTGGGGGAGGGTGTGTGGGGGGGTTGTGGAGGGTGGGGGAGCATGTGGGTATTCATGTGGATGTGTGGGGTGTGGCTGGGTGTGGGGTTTATGGGGGGTTGTGTGTGGGGGAGGGTGGTTGGGGAGGGCTGTAGCATGTGTGGAAGAGGAGGGTTTACCCACAGCCACCCCCCACCCCATTGCAGGCAGAGCCCCCACCAGTACTCCTTCAAGCCCAGGCTCCATCCTCCTGCCACTCTGGGCCCCAGTATGAGCGCCATGCTCCCACTCACCACCACTTCCCTCTCCCATCTGCCACCACTGCCCTTCTCCTGCTCCTTCCTCATCCCCTTTTCCCCCCACATAGCGTGGCCAGCTGCAGCGCCAGGCTGCCAGACTCAACAGGAGCCAGCCCAGTCCAGCTGGCACAACACAGGGACAACCAAGAATGGTGGGGGCCAGGACAGCTGCTGGGTCCTGCAACCTGGTGCTGCAGCTGGGAACCATGTGGCACTGGAATGGCAGGCAGGGGTAGGGAGGAATGGCGGCAGGCAGGAAACCAGGGAAATGGTGGCAGCAAGTGTGGCAGGCCAGTAGAGGGTGCTCCTGTGCTGAGCCACCTGCCTCACTGTGCCCCACCAAAAACCAGGCTTCAGATGCCTCCCCAGGGGCACCAACTTCTGACCAACCCCCTTTCTGGAGCACACCCACAAGCCTGGGGTAGCGTCGTCACCACCCAGACTCAGGTCTTTGTCTGGGCCCTGTGCCACCCAGAATACACAGGCCATGTAGACCTTGGGATATTGGAATGCTTCTATTAGCCTGAAGCCTAAAAAGTAGCCTCCCTTGGTCAGCTGAGCCAAGGGAACAAGAAGGCCTGCTCAATCCCTCTCGAGTATGTACAACACGGCTGGCTATAACAGATCGCTTTATTGGGTAGAGAGGGGAGGCATGGGGAGGGGTACAAGTCTGAAGAGTAGCAAAAGAATAAACCTGAGCAAACAGAGAGACTTGGTAGCCCTTTGATATGCAATTAGAGTACATTAATCTAAGTTCCAATTTGAGTTTCTGGTAAGTTACTCACTTCTGGATCCTGAATATGAGAAAGGGCTCCAGAAGTCCATGCTGCTCAGTGTGTGTCTTTAAAAATGTCCCCCCTCCTTCTTCCTGGAGAGGACCACTTAAATAACCCTTCTGACCTTACCACTAAGTTCCCACCAGAAGCAGTCCCATTGGGCGCTGACCGGTGCTTCCCAATGACACACAACTGACTGTTGACACCTACACAGTCAATTGAGTCATTAACTGGTTGGAGGGGCACACCCAGAGAGTGGTGGTGGACGGGTCTTATTTGACATGGAGGGATGTGGGCAGTGGGGCTCTGCAGGGCTCGGTCCTCGGGCCTGCACTGTTCAACATCTTCATCAGCAACTTGGACGAGGGGGTAAAAAGCACCCTGTTCAAATTTGCAGATGACACTAAGATGCGGGGGGAAGTGGGCACGCTAGAAGGGAGGAATAGGCTGCAATCAAACCTAGACAGGTTACAGGGGTGGGCGGATGAGAACAGGATGGGTTTCAACACTGACAAGTGCAAGGTGCTGCACCGGGGGAGGAAGAACCAGCAGCACACCTACAGGCTGGGGAACTCCCTTCTTGACAGTGCAGAGGCAGAAAAGGATCTTGGAGTCATTATTGATGCCAAAATGAATATGGGCTGACAGTGTGGGGACGTGGTCAGGAAGGCCAACTGTACCTTGTCATGCATCCACAGATGCATCTCAAGCAGGTCCAAGGTGATCCTCCCCCTATATGCGACACTGGTCAGGTCGCAGTTGGAGTACTGCATCCAGTTCTGGGCGCCGCACTTCAGGAGGGATGTGGACAACATGGAGAGGGTCCAGAGGAGGGCCACTCACATGATCAGGGGGCAGCAGGGCAGGCCCTGTGAGGAGAGGCTACGGGACCTGAACCCGTTCAGCCTCCACAAGAGAAGGCTGAGGGGGGATCTAATGGCCATTTACAAACTAGTCCGAGGGGGCCAGCGGACATCAAGAGGCACTACTTCATGGTCAGTGCAGCTAGGAGCTAGAACCAACTTCCAAGGGAAGTGGTGCTCGCTCCTACCTTGGGGGTCTTAAAAAAGGAGGCTAGAGACTCACCTAGCTGGGGTTGTTTGACCCCAGCATCCTTTCCTGCCCATGGCAGGGGGTCAGATTTGATGATCTGCTTAAGTCCCTTCCGACCCTACCAACTATGAAACTATGACTACAAGAGAGAACCAGTCACATGACCTGCAAGGGCGGGAAACTTGAGACAAAGGGAGCAGATTCCCCCTGCCTCAAGAATGTCTCCAGCTAAGGTCACAACTCAGTGTTAAATGAAATAGATGGGGGAGGGGCTGCCTGCTCACAGCAGTGAGGCAGATAGAGGGGTGATTCCTCCATACCAGGTTGGGGGGAGTGGCAGTGAGTGGGCACATGGGCAGGAGTGCAGGGCCTCCACTGGTGTGCCAAGGCCAGTGCTGGCAGGGGCCCAGAGCAGGGTGGCAGGAGCATGGGGTGCAGGCTGGCAGGGGCTCTATGGAGCCAGGCTGGCTCCCCCCTCTCCCTGCTGGTGCAGCCCAGCCTGGCTCCATAGAGCCTCTGCCGGCCCAGACCCCGCACTCCTGCCACCCTGGGACACCAGCATGGGCCCTGCACTCCTGCATACATGTTCACCCCCTGCCACCCCTAGACATGTTCCAGCTGTCTACCGCTGCCATTTCCCCACTTTCCTGCTTGCTGCCATTCCTCCCCACCCTGTGCCTGCTGTTCCGGCACCACGTGATTCTCAGCTACAGTGCCGGGATTGCAGGAGCCAGCTCAGCCTGGCCCTGAGGACTGGAGCAATTGCCTGTGGTCCTACCCTGCCTCCATCCCCCCTTCCCCTCCCACCCCCTTATTTGAATTTCCCTCTCAGGTGGAGGGAGGTAGGAACAGCCCCAGGGTCCCAGGCCAGAAGCCTCTGCTAGGCAGAGGCTTCCAGCTGGGATGTGGGGAGTGGGCCCAGGCTAGGCTGGCCTTGCTGCGGCTGCTGGGTCCTGCCACTGGCTCTCCCGGGGTCCTACTGCCCCTGGTGTCTTGTCATCTTTGACAGGCAGCCAGGGCAGATCAATATTAATTTTCTAAATTTTTTAGGGACCCCAAGGGCTGGATAGAATAGCCTAGTGGGCTGGATTAGGCCTGTGGATTGTATTTTGCCTGCCCCTGATCTAGGATGCAACTCTGTTGATTTCAGGAAAATTTCACCAGGGATGAATTTGATCCCATTCCTTAACTAGGTCAGATAACAAGCATGTAATGGGTGGTCATCACTGAAACTAAGGTGAAGAGGCAATGAAGGGGACAACCCAGAAATGTGCCTAAATATCACATAGCCCTTTACTAAAGAAATCTAAGATTAAGCTCTAACCTGGCGATACCACTGACCTGCACTTAATCATTTACACCAGTGCAAATTGAGTAAAATATATTGGCTCCTCTCACAATCTCTCCCCAACTTGGATCCTTTTTACCCCTGGATGATATCCCATCCTGGTGAACATCTCTAAATTTTGCAAGATTGTCTTCATCCCATGATGTTAAATTATATCCCTTGAATCTGTTAAACCATAATGTCCAACTTGAAGGATTTGCAATTAGAGCTTGAATACCTGATTTTTAGGTTTGCTGATTGACCAAAAAAAGAAACCAAAAAGACAAGTGGCA
The DNA here is from genome assembly GCF_000455745.1 of Alligator sinensis. NCBI lineage: Eukaryota > Metazoa > Chordata > Crocodylia > Alligatoridae > Alligator > Alligator sinensis. The sequence goes on from NW_005842554.1 coordinate 1,036,290, forward strand.
TGGGTAGATGTGTGTGTGGCATGTGGCAGATCAAGGAGGGAGCAAGGAACACAGTGGCAGACAGGGTAGAAAGCAGAAACAGAGCAGCAAATTGAACAGGGGAAGGGGATCAGAGTGGCACTTAAGGAGGGTGTGGGGCTTACCTTGTGGCATGCTTGCTAAAATGGTTGGCCCTCACTGCTCTAGGGCAGCAGAATAGGTAGGAGTTAATGGGGCCATTTGAGGTGCTTAGAACTGCATCAGAGATATGGTAGGAGCTAATCAAAGTAAGCCTACAATATCACCAGGGACAGGTGCATTTCAATAGATTCATAGGTTCTTTTTGATCATATCTCTGAACTCCTCTTGTTCTGGAAAATTTGGTTTTTGAAATTGTCGCAGAGCACCCCGGTGCTCTGCTCCTAGAGGGGAGAAACTGCCAGGGAAAG
>NW_005842554.1:1037990-1038854 GCF_000455745.1 Alligator sinensis
TCCATCAAGACGTGGCGGGCGAGAATTAGAGGGTGCCTTGGGCCGGCCTGACACGGAGCGAGGGACCTTAAGGAGCACACGGCCCTCCGCGAGGACCCCGCCGTGACAGAAATATCATGTGAATGGATTTCACCACGAGACCTCCAACCCTTCCTCTTCCTGATTAGAATCATCAATTATCCTTTAAAAATCCTTGATTTTGCTTTTGCAGTCCCCAAAGAGCAAAGGCAGACATGACAATGAAAATCATTATGAAAACAAATAAAATGAGATGTATTGCCTAGTCTTAGGAAACATCAGCTTTGCTCTGACGTTCTAAATGGTGTACCTGATCTGACTTCAATGCCATCTTAAATACATCTATTTATGCTGTGATTGAGCCCAGTATTGTACTAGACAGAATGGTTTAGAAGGGAGTAAGAATTTAGTGTCACCCCTCCAGGAAAAACAGTTTTAATACAAGGCTTGGGGAGGAGCAGAGGGGAAGTTAACAGGTGAAGGGTAATTTCTAGGGCTGTGCGAAGCTTTGGGTGGTGATTCATTTTGGAGGAGATTCAGCCCAATTCAGTGGCCGAATCTCTGAATCTGAATTAAATCAGGGGACCAATTGAAAGGTCTGAATTGATCTGCAGCTCCATGAATCTTTGGAAAAGATTCGGAGAGCTTCGATGATTTGGACAGTCCCCCCTGGCTGCAGCAGGGAGCTGCAGTTGGACTTGGAGCTGGTAAGCAGGGGCTGGGGGAGGGAGGAGAGGATCATGGCAGACCCCTGCCAGGCCCCATCCCCTCCCTGCTCCCCTAGCCCCCACAGGCCCTGTCATGGCTGCCCCCCCTGCCCTAGCTCCTCGTGCTTTAAAAAAAACC
>NW_005842554.1:1039074-1049631 GCF_000455745.1 Alligator sinensis
TCCCCACACCAGCAGGAAGGGTGAGTGCAGGGGTTTTGCTCAGGTTTTTTTTTCTTAAAGGGCCAGAGCCACTGTGGGCAGGACAGCCATGGCAGGGCTTGGTCAGCAAGGGGGGTCAGGGGGCTCATGCAGAGCCCCCCACACAGTGTGGTGCAGTGGGGGTCAGTGGGGATCGCCCCCTGCTGCCCAGCAGCACCTGAGTTGGGGCTTTATTTTTTCAAAGTGCTGGGAGCTGGGCGGGCAGGGCAGCCATTGGTGGGCTGGGAGAGCGGGCAGGGGATGGGCCTGAGTGATTCGGAGATTTGGCCAAATTGAATCAGGACAGTGATTTGAATCACCGAATTGAATCACTGTCCCCCAGATCAGCCAAATCCAAAGCGAATACTAGCCGCTTTTCACAGGTCTAGTAATTTCTGAATATTGAGATGTAATCAGTCAGATCCAGACTGGAACCTAAAGGCCTTTCTTCACCTGAATTAATGGAAATATATTACCCCTTACATGGACAACATGTACCCTTAGACTGTTTGAGACCAGAGAATGGCCAAGAAAGAAGAGGAAAGAATCTAAATTGATTTTCTCCAGCAAAATGCATGCAAGGAACAAGCAGCAGAGAAAAGTTTTTATTTCCATTCATCCTATCTCAAGTGAACTATTCAGGTCCCTTCTGACCCCTAACTACTATGAAACTATGAAATGTCAGCTTAGGCTGCACCAGCTTTGAAACAGCTTCCTGTCATTTGTGGGGTGGGAAAGATAGTGGTAGAATTTGTATAATTTTTTCAGCCACTACCTTTTTTTTTGGATTGACACGAAGCAAAATTCAGGCTGAGTGAAATATGTGGCTAATTTATATACATTTTAACAAAGTATCTCTTTGCACAGAATGCTAAAAAAAGAAAATTAATTTTCACAAAAATCCTTTTCATTTTTTCATTTTGAAACAACTCTTCTCTTTGACTTTAAATTTTATTTTAAAGAATAAAAAATAAAACAAAGCTCAAAGTAAAATTAAATGTTTAATTTCAGGCCTTAACATTTGGTTCAGTGAAAATTCCTCATTTTCAGTTGACCCAAAACACATTTTGTTTTCCAGCCTTCTAATGAATAGGGACATCAGTTATTCACACAGCTCCAGCAGTATTTAGTTTCAGCAGCTGAGGAGAGGACATGGGGGGACTAAAATCAGGTTCAGGATCTGGAGGATGACCTCTGCTCAGGGCAGTTACTTGTAGAATTGCTGGTGTCCGTGGCAGCTAGGACACAATTGGGTCACTTTAGGAAGCAGAGTGGAAAGTCTGACATGAAGAACTGTCATTTAGAAATGGGGTCAAAATCATTTGTTAGAAGTGCTTCATTTGTCACACCAGGATCAAATACTGTGGCAGGCCTCACTGTTGACATATGCCAGGTACAATCACAAGAAAGCGCAAACTCTTACTTTTTGGATCAGGATATGTTTCCCATCTTCTTTGCATTCACTTATTACTGGTGTAAGTGACTCCACAAAGTATGAAGAAACTAGGGTTCTGACCTAAAGATACTGATTATCTTCTGCTGTTGTCTGGCGTACCCTCCACTGGCTTCAGTGGAGATATTCCTAAATTAATATGGGAGTAAATGACAAGGTAGTCAAGTCTGTGATGCCCTACCTTTCCTCAGGAAGCTTGCCTGATCCATGACCAATGCTTGAAATTTGAAACTTGATCTAGGCAAGGTATCATTTCTGTTACAGCTTCACAGAAAGAACCACTGTGGTTTTATATCCTGAGTCACAAAGGCTATAGTAGAAAAGGACATACTTTTACTTAAAAAAATGTAAAGTGATGCAGAATCTACCACAACTGTTGCCAGATTTTTTCAACAGCCAATTACTGTCATTGTTAAAATGTTCTATTTCTAGTTTGAATTTGCCTAGTTTCATCTTTCAACAACTTAAATTTTTAGGCCTCTGACTGCCAAACCAAAGAACTCTGAAGACAACTTCCTATTTCTGGTGTACATACTGTGGTCAACTCATCTTTTAACATTTCCTTTGACAAACCAAACAGATTGAGCCCCTGGAGCCTTCCACCATGAAGCTTGATCTCCAGTACTCACTCATATGGTTATCTGAATCCTCGCCAATTTATCAACATCTGTCTTTCATTGTAGCCACCAGCCAGGTCACAGGTGGCTTTAAGACCGGCATCTACGTGTGTAGGCATTACCGCGCAGTAACGCTGTGTGTGCTCCATCTTGGGAGTAAAATTACTCCCAAATCGGAGCACACACACACAGTGTTACTGTGCAGTAAGGCATCTACATGTGCCTTACTGTGAGTAACTAAGTAGGAGTAAATTTGCTACCTGCGTGACGCAGGTAGCAAATTTATGCCCAACTCAGCGTAAATCGCCATAGTTACTGTGCAGTACAGGTGCATACATGTAGACACGTGCCTGTACTGTGCAGTAACTTTTGGTTACTGCATAGTAACTTAAGTCACTGAACAGTAACTCTGCACATGTAGACACACCCAGTATTCCAGTGCAGTCACATCAGTACTGAAGGGCCTCCTATTATCTCCTCCAAGTACAGCAATGTGATTTTGCCAAATCATTTGATGAAAACACATAGGAAGTCATTCTTGGCAATTGCTCTTCAGCTCTGGAACTCCTTTCCCCCCAGTGCCCACCAGACCTGAGCCTGGACATCTTCTGGTAGTGCTATAAGACATTCTTATCTGGGTGGGCATTTTGCAAGCAAAGCTAAGCAGGGATACTGTTTTTTTGGTGGGGAAGGATGTATTTTATATTTTAATGCTCTACATGCTTTTATGAGTATTTTTTCCTTGTCTTGTTCTCTTCTCCATTTTCTTGTTTTAAGTGTTTTTGTTCTCTTACTGTAAGCTACCCTGAGCCTTTGTTGGGAAGAGTGGCATATATATCTAAAAAATAAATATACAGATAGCTATTTCTAGTCAGTATTTCCCTACTTATATATCTAAGTACTGCATTGGCTCTTTGGCCATCAGATTGCATTGCGATCTCAAGTTCATCTGATTATCCTTGATGACCCCAAGTCTTTTTCAGAAAAACTGCTATGTAGATAGTGTGCTCTATCCTTAAATATGACCTGCATTCTTTTTTTTAGAGGTATTACTGTATTTGGCCATGTTGAAAGGCATATTGTTTCCTTGCTCTTAGCTTCCTGAGCAATTCAGATAACTCTGGGTCTGCAGCCTATCTACTTTATTATTTACCAGTCCTCTAATCATGGTGCCAGCTTAAAACTTGATCAGTAGGGAATTTGTTAAACCCAACTTGCTGCATACTTCCCAGCAGTCTGGTAACTGTGACTGCCTGAGGTTACTTCTGCTCACTAAATGACAAGGTTAATCTAGTTTACAATACATCACTGGAAAAAATGTTGTTGACTCAACACTTGCAGAAAATGAAAACAAGAAAATAGCAGTACATTGGGGCTTGAGTCGGAGCACACGTGCCAACAGCACACGTGTACCCAATTGACTTACCGGGCAGCAAAGGCAACAACAGCAGCAGTGGAGCAGTGAGAAAGGTAAGAGGGGCAGAGGCCAGCATGGCTGAAGAGGATCCAGAGGGGAAGCCCCCCGGAGCCTCTTAGCTGAGAAGTCCGGGAGCCGTGCTCCCGAGCCGTGCACTAACAGACCGCGCAAACAGGCACGCTCTGTAGGGGTGCACCCGTGTTTGCGCCGGTGTTAGCGCAGGGCGGAGAGCAGGGAGGGCCAGTGACTCTCCAGGGGAGAGAACGTGTGGGGAGCTTGATGGGGGTGGTAACTCGGAGAGCAGCCAGGGACCCTGCCCTGATGCTGCCCACTTCCTGGGGAGCCTCTGAGGCCTCCACCCAGATGGAGCCTTGGACCGGGGCAGTGGCACCTGGGCACCCTGCATGCAGGGTTTGCCTGGCAGGTTCTCAGAAGCCTGGGGGCCAGGGGGAGGCCAGGGGTCCCCCTGCCTGTCCCACACGTGCCAAGGTTGAGGCACTGGAGGGGCATGTAGCGGTACTCCAGGCAGAGGTGAGCAGGCTGAGGGGGATCAGGGCAATTGAGGAGGAGATTAATGGGTACTTCCTTTCTCTGCAGAGCCAGACACCAGGCAGAGGAGCAGACTGCAGAAGTCCCAAAGCTGATACGGAAGGATGGACGACCGTCACCTCCCGGGGCAAGCCGCTCACTGCAGAAATGGATCCACTGGTGCAGTTAGGGAACAGATATGAAGCCCTGGCTGCAATGGAGGAGAGTGCAGTGGAGGAAGCGGCACAGGAAGTATCCCAATCCATCTTCATGCAAGCTGAGGACCAGACAAGCTACCGGAGGAAGAGGAGGTGGGTCATCGTAGTGGGCGATTCCCTACTGAGAGGAGCAGAGGGAAACATCTGCCACCCAGATCCCATGGCGCGTAAGGTGTGTTGCCTGCCGGGGCCAAGATCCAGGATGTCACGACAAGGATTCCTGATCTGGTCCGGCCCTCAGACTACTATCCCATGGTCCTCATTCATGTGGGAACCAGTGACGTGGCTAGGAGTAGTCCTGACCGTGTCATGGGCAACTACAGGGCTCTGGGGGCCAGGCTTAGAGAGACAGGGGCACAGGTGGTCTTCTCGTCCATCCTCCCGGTCAGAGGTCGCAGTAGGCACCACAGCACCTGCATCAGAGAGGTCAACCTGCGGCTCAGGAGTTGGTGCCATGGTGCAGGATTTGGCTTCCTGGACCACGACCCACACTTCCTGGCAGGGGACTTCCTGGGGCGTGATGGACTTCACCTCTCAGCGAAAGGTAAAAGTCTTTTCTCCAACAGGTTGGCTGATCTCCTAGGTCGGGCTTTAAACTAGCTCAGATGGGGGACGGAGAGGAAGAAGAAAGAGAACATCAGGAACCTACAATCCAAGGGACAGCCAGCAGTACAGCACAGGTGAGAAATAAGCAGGTAAGCAATAGGGGGCCCATTGGGCATCAGAGCTGGGGGGCAACAAAGGCACCAGTCACAGGGCTCAAGTGCCTATACACCAACGCTAGGAGCATGGGGAACAAGCAGGATGAATTAGCACTCCTGCTTGCAGAAAACACTTATGACTTAATGGGGCTAACTGAAACCTGGTGGGACTCTACCCATGACTGGGCAGTACACATTGAGGGCTATAAGCTGTACAGAAAGGAGTGGGGGGGAGAGGGGGAGGGGTTGCACTCTATGTCAAGGAGTGTTATACATCAACCCTTATCAAAATGGATTCGGAGGAGGAGAAAGTAGAAGGATTGTGGGTTAGGATCCATGGAGGACAAGGGGAAAGAGATTTGGGGGTAGGGGCCTGTTACAGACCCCCACACCAAGGAGAAGTACTAGATTTGGAACTCCTGAGGCAGCTCTTGGAGACCATAAAGGCTAGGGAGGCGGTAGTCATGGGGGACCTAAACTACCCAGACATCTGCTGGGAGATGCAGACAGCAAATCCCCACCATTCACACAGGTTCCTATCTTGTGTACAGGACCTCCACCTGACACAGGAGGTACATATTCCCACTAGGGGGAATGCCTCACTAGACCTGGTATTGGCAACAGGGGATGACATGGTAGGAGACCTACAGATCAGTGGTCACCTGGGGGGACAGTGAGCACCAAATAATAGAATTCGTCATAAGGTGTAGAGTGGGTAAGGTAACTAGTAGGGCGGAAGTGCTAGACTTAAGGAAGGCTGACTTCAGTGAACTCAGGCATTTAGTCTATGACACTGCAGAGTAAGAGATTTAGCAAGATGGGAGCCCAGGAAGGGTGGCTGTGCCTTAAGGAAACTATCCTTTGGGCACAGAGGAAGATGATCCAAATGCGGAGCAAAGCGGGGAAAGGGGCCAAGAGGCTTCCCTGGCTGACCAGAGAAACCCAGAGCAGCCTAAGGGCAAAATTGGGGGTATATAAGCAGTGGAAACAGGGAGGGATTACTAAAGAGGAGTATACCTCCTCAGCTCGCAGTTGTAGGGAGACAGTTAGAAAGGCCAAATTTACCATGGAGATGAGGATGGCATCCCAAGTTAAGGATAACAAAAAATTGTTTTTCAGATATATAGGGAGGAAAAGAAAGGCCCAGGGAGGAATAGGACAGCTACTGAATGGACAAGAGAAATTGGTGACAGACGAGGGGGACAAGGCTGAACTCCTCAATGAGTTCTTTGCTTCAGTGTTCCTAAACGAGGGGCAAGACAAGTCTCACAATGCGATTGTAGAGAGACAACAGCAGGGCACCAGACTACCAAGCGTTGACCCTGAGATGTTGCAGAGTCACTTGGAAGGACTGGATGCATTTAAGTCAGCAGGCCTGGATGAGCTCCATCCAAGGGTACTGAAGGCACTGGCTGATGTCATTGCACAGCCACTGGCAAGAATATTTGAACACACGTGGTGCCCAGGCCAGGTCCCGGAGGACTGGAAAAGGGCCAGTGTGGTCTCTATTTTCGAGAAGGGGAGGAAGGAGGATCCAGGCAACTACAGGCCAGTCACTCTTACCTTCATCCTTGGCAAAGTCTTTGAAAAGATTATTACAGCTCATATATGTGAGAGCCCAGCAGGAAAAAATTATGCTGAGGGGAAAACAGCATGGGTTTGTAGCAGGTAGATCATGCCTGACTAATCTAGTCTCTTTTTATAACCAGGTTACAAAACACCTGGATGCAGGAATAGCGGTTGACATCATCTACTTAGACTTCAGGAAGGCCTTCGATACGGTATCCCACCCCATACTGGTGAACAAGTTAAGAGGCTGTGACTTGGATGATTACACAGTTCGGTGGATGGCAAATTGGCTAGGGGGTCAAACCCAGAGAGTGGTGGTAGATGGGTCGGTATCCACCTGGAAGGACATGGGCAGTGGGGTCCCGCAGGGCTCGGTCCTTGGACTGATACTCTTCAATGTCTTCATCAGTGACTTGGACGAGGGAGTGAAGTGTACTCTGTCCAAGTTTGCGGATGACACAAAGCTATGGGGAGAAGTGGACACACCAGAGGGCAGGGAACAGCTGCAAGCAGACCTGGACAGGTTGGACAAGTGGGCAGAAAACAACAGAATGCAATTCAACAAGGAGAAATGCAAAGTGCTGCACCTAGGGAGGAAAAATGTCCAGCACACCTACTGCCTAGGGAATGACCTCCTTAGTAGCACAGAAGCAGAAAGGGATCTTGGAGTCCTAGTGGACTCCAAGATGAATATGAGTCGTCAGTGTGATGAAGTCATCAAAATCATGCATAAGCAGGTGCATGACAAAGAGAACCAAGGAGGTGATACTTCCCCTCTATCGGGCACTGGTCCGACCGCAGTTGGAGTACTGCGTGCAGTTTTGGGCGCCGCACTTCAAGAGGGATGTGGATAACCTGGAGAGGGTCCAGAGAAGGGCCACTCGTATGGTTAAGTGCTTGCAGGCCAAGCCCTATGAGGAGAGACTAGGGCACCTGGACCTTTTCAGCCTCTGCAAGAGAAGGCTGAGAGGCGACCTTGTGGCTGCCTATAAGTTCATCATGGGGGCACAGAAGGGAATTGGTGAGGCTCTGCTCACCAAGGCGCCCCTGGGGGTTACAAGAAATACTGGCCATAAGCTAGCAGAGAGCAGATTTAGACTGGACATTAGGAAGAACTTCTTCACAGTTCGAGTGGCCAAAGTCTGGAACGGGCTCCTAAGGGAGGTGGTGCTCTCCCCTACCCTGGGGGTCTTCAAGAGGAGGTTAGATAGGCATCTAGCTGGGGTAATCTGAACACAGCCCTCTTTCCTGCATATGCAGGGGGTCGGATTTGATGATCTATTGCGATCCCTTCTGACCCTAACATCTATGAATCTATGAATCTATGAATTTCAAAATACTGGGTAATATCCTTAGAAGCTCCATTGAATCTATTCTGATTTACTGAATATCATACCACTGTAGGTAAGAGGATACTCCCCAACCTTAATTATTGCTAAAACTCATTATGTATAGCCCTTGGTTGTGAAGTCTGAGTGGAGAGGGCTCTAGTTAGCCCTAAGAGTAAAAACAGAATTTTCTAAGAGTAAAAACTGAATTTTGAGTTAAATCAGTGATTTTAATCAGATTTTGCAGGTGTAGCATGTTTATCACAATTAAGGCAGAATGCTAGTTTCCAAGTACATTTGAGCCATCTAGTAAGTTCTTCAGCAAAAATGTTCTCTCCACTATTGCAGGAAGGAGAACTGTCATCTAATTCATACATTTACTTTTCAACCACTGTAAGAGATGAAATCTTAAAAAAGATCACAGGTACCACTGATTTACTCTTGAGAAGACCTAAGGGCTTGAGGGCCTTCTGAAGCAGCAGCAGGGCCAAGTTGGCCGCTTGGGGCCTGGCCAGCAGCCAGAGTTTGCTCTGGTTGGCCAGGCTCCCTTTCTGGCAGCACATGCTGCTTCCATGTGTGCTGCGCCACTTTTTTTTGACCCTGGAAGCATCAGGTTCATTGTTGTATGGGTCGTTGTCATTGTCGCAGGGCACTAAGGTGCCTGGTCCTTTAAGGGCTGAAACTGCCTAGGGAGAGAGCCCTAGCAGTCAGTCAGGAACCCCTCAGCTGCAAGTTACCATGGCAGCAGGAAGGAAGGAAGGAATTAGCCCACACCTGCCAGCGCCCCATCTGCAGGCAGTCAGGTGACCAGAAGAGGCAGGGCCTGGAGCATATGTAAACCCCAGGGCTGGGACCAGAGAGTCAGTTCTGTGCTAGTAGCCAAGGGGGAGGGCGCTCTCCTAGAGGAAGTTAAGTGAAGAGGCTTGGCTGCCCATTTGGCTTCTGGTAAGACTGAGGGGCTTCAGGAGCTTAACAAATATCCTGGCCTACAAGGCACATAGTGCTGGGGGGGAAGGGTGATTCTTTTAAAGGGACAGAGCACACCTTGAGCTGCTTGCATTATGTTTTAGCCCAAAATTGTATTTTGATTTCTGTTTATAAACCGGTGGATTGGGCTGATGGTATTGGGGAAGGAGGAGGCCTCATTGTGGGGCCCACTGCAGTGTGGGGACCCTAGCACCAGTGTGAGCGTGGTGACAAAGGGGGTGAGCAGACCCCAGTGCCGGGGGCACCGAGAGAGAGAGAGAAGGCTGTGGAGAGCCCAGTGATGACCAAAGGCCAAGTTAAAGTAAGGCCTCAGAGGGACACTGTGTGAATGCCATCTGTGAGGCTTGAGGCGTGGTAAAGGGGCAGTTTGGAGCCATGCATCTAGCCCATAAGGCTGAGGGTGTCCTGAGAGGCATCCATTTTGGAGCAGGACCCAAAAGGGGTCCGAGAACCCACAGGGTTCAGTGGGATCCATCAGGACCGTGTCCAAAAAATATAAACTTGAGGGCAGCCTCCCCATCTATTACAGGTACAGCAAGACGTGGCAGAAGAGAGAGGGTGCCCATTGGGCAGGACTGGCATGGTCAAGGAGACCTAGAGGTATCACGGCCATCCCTGGGGACCCCCATTCCATGACAGTCATCAGAAATCAAGAACAAAAAAAACTGCAATTCCTTTTTGACCTCTTTCCAGAATCAGGAAATACCACCTGGCTAGGGACAGACATTCAAAAAGCCTGAGCCTAGATTGATTCAATCTTTGAAGGTTAGTCTAACCTGGCTAGGTTGGTCTGGTTTGCAACTGCACAGGCATTCCCTCTGGACTGAGGAAGTGCTGGAACATACCTGCAGTGGCTCAGGCTAAAAGCTGGGGTGCACTAGAGCATCCCTCCTTTCTCTTCCACTATGCTGAGCTGAGGGAGGTATGGCCAGGCCCCAGCAGGATGCTCTGAATAGGGAGGGGTGTTAACCCCCACCCTGCCTGCACCACCCCAGGCTTTTTCTCACTCGCTGCTCAAGGGGTGGGAGTGTTCCCAGCCCCAGGTTAGCACTCCGAGGCAAAGGAGATGTGTGCAGTGCATGTATCTGTTGATGATACTGAGCTTTTCAATCTCCCTGTCCCTACTTCTTTATACTGTCTGCAAACCTGACAGGTGAGGGAGTCAACAGGTGGCTGATAACACAGCGTTTATCAGCCCATCAGTAAAACAAAAGCTGCTCTTCTTAAACAGCTCTTTCCAAGGAAGGAACAGAGGGATATCACCAGCTGACCTGCTGATTAGCTCCAAAAAGTCCTAAGCAGACACTGTTCTGTCTGCCTGTTCCAGTGAAATTGGAGAGGGGCAGGGTCATCCCTGTTCTCTGGAGCAGACAGCACAGCACAATCAAACCCAGGGCTGAAAAGCATCTGAGATGCTGGGGGACTCTGCTTTAACTTAAACGAGGAAGGGGCCTGGGACAGACATTGCATAAACTGGTTTGAGCCAAATCAGTTAAGTCTGATACTGCATTCAACCAGGTTTATCTTAAACCAGTTTGGCTTAAACCAGCCATTTTGAAACTGGTTTATGTGCACTGAACTTACCTGTTACAGGTTTAAACCAGTTGCTGATCACTTAAATCAGTTTGTGTAATGTCTGTCCCTAGCCCATCAGTGCAGAACAGGGCATAGGCTTAAAGAATAGAAGCTTGATCCTATAAAACATGAATAACATGAGCAGC
>NW_005842554.1:1049649-1053363 GCF_000455745.1 Alligator sinensis
CCCAGATCCTGTTATGGGGATGGATATCAGTGGGAATGGGGTTACTGAGAGTTCTGAGTTAACCTTGATTGACCTTCTGAAGGCGTTGTAGCTCATGTGTCTTGCACGAATGGGTGTTTTATAAGTAAAATCCTGGATTTGAAAACCAAAATCTCAAACCAGAAACCTTCATTCTCTAAATCTCATTTTTTGACAGGATCCACCCAATAGTAAATAACTCGTATCTTCCATAATCAAAGGTTTCCCATAAGTTACAGTAAATAGCCCTGTGTTTCTCTCACACACAAATATCTCTTAATAGATAAGACAGCTGTTGTTGTGCTCTCCACTCCCTGTGCTCATTTGTTCCAGGCGTTAGCCTTTTTACCTGCTGCACTCTTGACGGACTTACATAAAAATACTGGTTAATAGATAGACATATTAGACTTTTTTTTACTTTCTCACTGCAGTCAATGGCAAACTTCTACCTAATTTCAGGGAAAGGATCTGCCATTTCAGGTTTTACCTTCCAACCTGGGGGAACTGAAACACAGAGACACTAGCACCTAGATCTAGAAAAGTATTCAGGTGTTTAACTCCCCTTGAAATCAGCAGGAATCGGACACTGTGAGTCTCTTGTAATATAGAGCCTTGAGCCTGGGTTTCCTGAGCCATCGGCTAATATTCCTACCATTGGAATATCCCTCCCCAATACCATTATGTATTGCAACTTAGGGCCAGTTTGCTTTAAACAAATACAATGCACTACAGGGGCAGGGCAGGGTTGTGGGGGTGGGGAAATGACTCAAGCAGCCCATTTTAGGCTGCAACTTTGCCAGCCAGCAAGGGGAAAAACCATGGTTTCCCACATTTTTCTCCTCTAAAGGAGAATCCATTTCTAAAGTTTGTTCATGACCCTTTCATAGATTCTTCCTGTTGAAGTAATTGCTCTGAGAGCTACTTTTTCATTTTTGTTTTTTGAATGTATAGGATAGATTGTCTGGTGTAAGCAATGACTCAAATGAAACCTGTATCTGCCATGAGTAAAACTAGAGCTGGAAGCTAATCGGTGGGTATTGTAGGATCATACTGATACTACATAAGTTGTCAACATCAGAGACCTATCCAGAGGATAAAGTCAGCTGCATTCCACCTCCAGCACAATGTCCTTACCTACAGTGACCTCTGCCTTGTTTGAGAAAGGGAGACCGTATCTGTCTCTCATCATTAAGCTGAAATGAATAAATGGCAGGAAGAGCATTAGATGTTGGCAGGGCTGAGATCGGTCTTGTAAATAGTCATCAGGATGATCTTAAGTTTAGAATAGGCAGCCAGATCTAAGAAAGAAACCCACAGAGATGAGTCAAAGTGGTGACATTTCAAATATTTCAATAGGAGTCCTAGGCATGATTAGGCAGTGACTTCTATGCTGCACCTTTTCAGAGGCATAGGGGTCAAAAATGACTTTCAGATAACTTTGCACCTTCTGAACTCTACCCTTGGCTGGTTGTCCCCAGCATGAGGTCTCTCAAAACTTGACCCCAAATCTCCCCAGCTGCCTACACGGTACTCTGCAGCATAGAATATAGCCAGAAGGCTGAACACTAGTCATACCTCCAGTCCTTTCTCTGCTCCCATGCACACCTATTTCTCATTCACACTGAAATGCATGGTAATACTTTGTGGAAATACATAGGGTGGTATAAAACTGTATGGTTTGAACCCTAGGTTACCCTCAAAGTTTTCCTGTTTTGGAGCAAACAGAAAAGGCCCCAGGCTCAGCGAGGGCTAAATCTTCTTTTGCCTGATGTGCCTAACTGGACCATATGCAATTGCAGAGCTGCTGTTTGGTGTTTCTGGGCACGCTTGAGGATTCAGTGTGACCTGTGGTGAAAAAGAATGAGTCTGTATGGGTACCTACCAGAAGTAAAAAGTAGAAAAAGGGGGGACCTGTGCTTATCTAGGGCAAGTGCAGTTCTCACATTGACCCACACCCTTTTATTTGTTTCTTTCTTTCTAGCTCCATTTATCTCCTTTGGTGAAGTTTCTAGTTAATATATAGCCTGAGGATTAGAGCCTCCCCTCTTACTGAGAAGCAGGAAATGCACTTTCAAACCCTTTTCTGAAGGGGTCCTGGAACCTGGGTCTCGAGCTCTCTGGAAAGTCCCCTAACAGGTTGTTGGGCTAAGAGTGAGAGGGCCTTTATGCTCACGATATGTAGTTTTTGCCTGACTATAACTTAGGCCTTATGCCTATACCTGTGTAAGTCCATTTTCCTGCGCAGTTGCCCAGGCAGTGTGTTGACTTTGAGAGCATGTTCAGTTGGGGTGTGCGAAGTGGACCATATTCAATTTGGATTTGGCCCAAATCGGGGACAATGATTCGATTTGTTGATTCAGATCACTGTCCCCGATTTTGATTCTGATTTGGATTTGGCTGAAGATTCGATGGTGAGAAGAATCGGCGATTTGGTGAGAGAATCAATGATTTGGCCGTAGATACAACTTTAAATGTTTTTTCTACATACCTCAAAGTACAAGGTGATGCTCATGAACGTTGCAATGCTGGGGTGGATGGAGTGTCCCACAGGGGCGTGCGGGGGGAGCCCGCATGCTTGGCGGCGAACTCGGAAGTGGACCGGAAGTACTTCCAGTCTACTTTCGGGTCCACAAGGGAATGTGTAGGGGGGCCACCCTATGCCCCCCAGCTTGGCAATCAGCCACGGGGGGGACCCTGGGTCACTGAGTTGCACTGGGGCATGGGGGGCTCCCCCAGTGCGCTTCCCAGTGGACCCAGAAGTGGACCAGAAGTGCTTTTGGTCCACTTCTGGGTCTGCTGAGGAGCGCCCCATGCTGCCATAGGAAGCTTCATCCATCCCAACATCGCAGCATTTATGAGCTGCCTGCTACCTAGAGGTATGTAGAAAAAACATTTAAAGCTGTGTCTATGTAGGAATCTCCAAATCTTTCCAAATCTCTCTGAATTGATTCGGAGGGTTCTGATTTGATTTGGAGAGATTAAAGGGTCTCCTGATTCAATCCAGATTTGGAGATTCGGCCACTGAATTGGGCCAAATCTCTGCCAAATTGAATCGGGGACTGAAGCTTCACACAGCCCCAACGTGGGCTTCACACATGCCAAAGTGTTTGCAAGTGCCCAAAACTAGTTATTTGGTCATAAATGTGCTATTTAGGTGCATAAAATGAAATAAGAGTTAGGCCACCAAACTCCTAAACAATACAGTGTCATTTTGCAAGGGAAATAATTCTGTTTTTATTTAAAATAGTTCAAATTGTTGCATACTGTGTAAGGCACTTTTTGGAAACCCTATGGAAACCTACTGTATCTGTTTTTTGACAAGTTGTAGCATAGGCCAATGGAAACAACTTTGTAGACATACTTAAATTACTATAAACTTGAGAGAGGTACTTAACCGTTTTAGTCTGAAGTCAGGCAGAAGGCAGGGCAGGGGGGCATTTTAGGGCACCTATACAGGTTCTGTGATGAGTTCTGATTAGAACGTGTCAGTTAGTTGAGTGTGCTGGAGCCTTCTAATCCGAATGGTCCAGCGTGCTCCAGTTTCTCTGTATATTCAACATCCCCTTGTTTCAAATTATGCTGGGGACACTTTAACTAAAGGTCATGGAACAAGATTTAATTAAAAGTGCCCCCACTGCCACTTTGAAATGTGGGATGCTGAATCCATGAGATGTTGTGGGTATTTTAATTAGAGCG
>NW_005842554.1:1053373-1071554 GCF_000455745.1 Alligator sinensis
AAAATGCCCTCCTCCCTGCCACCCCACCCTGGAATGAGGGTGGCCACCATAGAGGACAGTATGGTTGTCCACTGTCCTCTCTTGATAAGAAACCAGATGCCTTTATGTCCTCTCTATTTTTCTCTTCAAGAGAAAAATAGGACATATAGGCGTCCAGTTTTGTATCAATAGAGGACAGAGTAGCAGAAAACTGGAATGTCCTCTATGTTGGCCACCCTACCTGGAACACGCGTTAAAACACCCTTAGAAACTAACTATTCAGAAAGGTATAAGCATTCACAGGCAACAGCCTACATCATCAAGTGCTAAAATAAAAAGGAGGGGTAGAGAGAATAAATAAAACTAGGCAATGTGCAAACATGTTGGGCTATTTATTAACTGTGGAGATAGTTCAGTTCAATTCAAAATAGGTGCAAAAGTACTAGGGCCTTGATAGTATTTGCTGATCAAGTTTTGATTATAATACACCTCACATTGTTTAACGTTCTCATTCCATTTCTCAGGGTGGTAAAATGCCCTTTGTATGTAACTCCAACAAATAAAGAAAAGTGTAAACTCCCAAGTGGGATCGATTGTAGGCCACAGTGATGGATCAGATCCCCACTAGCATAAAATCTTGCAGATTGTTGGAAGCCTAGGGAGTTGCACTGATTGATACCACATGATAGATCCACACAGTTAATTTTTCAATTGGAAAAGTGCCTAGAAAGACAAACCTTTTTAGTGTAGCGCTTATTGCCCAGAGAAGAGTGACCCACCATATAGGCGTCCAGTTTTGTATCAATAGAGGACAGAGTAGCAGAAAACTGGAATGTCCTCTATGTTGGCCACCCTACCTGGAACACGCGTTAAAACACCCTTAGAAACTAACTATTCAGAAAGGTATAAGCATTCACAGGCAACAGCCTACATCATCAAGTGCTAAAATAAAAAGGAGGGGTAGAGAGAATAAATAAAACTAGGCAATGTGCAAACATGTTGGGCTATTTATTAACTGTGGAGATAGTTCAGTTCAATTCAAAATAGGTGCAAAAGTACTAGGGCCTTGATAGTATTTGCTGATCAAGTTTTGATTATAATACACCTCACATTGTTTAACGTTCTCATTCCATTTCTCAGGGTGGTAAAATGCCCTTTGTATGTAACTCCAACAAATAAAGAAAAGTGTAAACTCCCAAGTGGGATCGATTGTAGGCCACAGTGATGGATCAGATCCCCACTAGCATAAAATCTTGCAGATTGTTGGAAGCCTAGGGAGTTGCACTGATTGATACCACATGATAGATCCACACAGTTAATTTTTCAATTGGAAAAGTGCCTAGAAAGACAAACCTTTTTAGTGTAGCGCTTATTGCCCAGAGAAGAGTGACCCACATAGGAATGATGTGGGGCCTGTGGTATGTGTCATGACCAACAGATCTAGTATTGCCATTTGGGGATTATCATTTTCCTTTCTTTCATGAGCAGTTAGAACTTGAGAGAGGTGCCGGACTAACACTTCTGGGTGAACAGAGTTCTTCCCGTGGGCTTCTGAAAATCAGTCTTCCACTTCATTCAGGTATTTACTCTTTGCTGTGTTGGTTAGTGCATTGCATTACAGTCTGCTAGGAACTGGACCACTGGTTCCACTGAGGCACGTAAGAGACATTCACTGGGCCAAGAGTTTTATATGGTGAAGAAATGTTTTGTCATCTTGCTTATCTGAAAAAGCTCAGGCCTTTTGATTATTCTAAACACTAAGGCAGTATTGGCATGAATGTGGTAAGATATAGGGCCCCAAGGCCCTCGCCTAGTGACACATTACCGTGGGTGCTTGGGCAGGCTGCCCATGCTGCAGTACACAGCATGGCTGTGGCCTTTGTCCCAGAACACAAGGATGTCAGTCAGCTGCTGCATAAAGGGCATGGATTTGCAAGTACTCTCTGACCAACGGTTGTGGTTGGTGATGGTAACCCACTGTGCCTGCAACTTTATGTGGCACTGCCAGGCTGACTGGTTGTGCCTGCGCTCCCGCATCCAGCCTGACAACCCCTCCTAGACATGGGCATTGGAGTGCCCACCCCATGTGAACTGCTGCTGCACCCCCCCCCCCCCCCCCCCCCACAGCACCACAAGGTTGCTAGTCTCCTCCTTGGACCAGTTCGGGTCCTGGGTGGTGGTGCGGGGCATCGGTGATAACACCGTCATGGTTCCTGTGCTTGCTTTCCAGGTCTCTGTGCAGCTGTCCTGGTGCTGCCAGGCCAATGCAGCTTCCTGCAGCACCCAGCACAGGGGCACAGTGCAGGACTCGCAGCTGCACAGTGAGGTGATGCCCTGCAGCACCTGCAGGTTCTGGGCAGGCTGCTGGGGGTTGGCTGTGGGCAGCTGCAGCTGCTCTCAGTGGCCAGGAGCTGGCTGCAGCTGGGCCTGGGTACTGGCAGGCCTGGCAGGAGCCTGCAGCATCCTGCAGGCCAGAACAGTGTAGGCCTGGCAGCTGTGTAGTACTGCAGTGCCAGGGAGTGGTGTCAGGGTGGAGACAGGCTGGCACAGCTGGCTTGCAGTGGGCAGCAGTCACCCCAGGCTCCCTGCTCTTGTGCTGGAGGGCTCAAACTGCCTGTAGGTTTTTAAGGGCCTACGGCTGCCAGAGAGCCAGCTCAGCCCTGGAGCAGGAGAGGCTCCCGGCCCAGGGGCTGTGCTGAGGCTGGCCCCCTAGTGGCAGGACTGATGGGGAGAAAACTTGCTCCCAGTTGTTGTCTACATATGCGTGACTGTGCTAACTACTTGTGAGTCAGTTTGCTACCTGCATTTGCATGTAGCAAGATTTATTTATGAGTAGCATAGTTTACTCTTCAGTAAGTATGTGCACACGTAGACATGTACTTTTATGGCATAGTACACTACTCTACTGCGCATTAATGTCTCGTGTAGATGCACTGACTGTTCAGGCTTTCCTGCCACAGTAAAATACAGAATAGTTGTACCTGTCCAGCTCACATGGGGACTGTAAGTTTTTTGTGGGTTTTTTTTGTTTTGTTTTGTCTTTTTGTTTGTTTGTTTGTTTGGGTTTTTTTTATTAATATGTGCAAAGCCTTTCCATTTAACAACATCACATACCGTCTGCTTATTTAAAATGTCCTTCATGACACCTTTCCCCTATACTATGTATTTTTCCCCCTCACAGATGTCCAAATGCACAGCAACACGCTCAAGAAAGCTACGTTTCCTTCTGTCAGTGACTTAGGCCCCTGTCCTGAACATCCCTCAGTGCAGGAAGTATCCTGTGCCCACATGGAGACTACTCGCCTCTGTGTAGCTGCAGCAGTTTCCACCTCCAAATCTGCAAATTCTACAGATATTTAACAGCAGTTTCCCCATCAGATTGAGACAATTACTGAAGTAATCCCAGGCAAAATGACTGAAAACAGATCTTATCACTAAATACAGTAATTTACATCATTCTGGGTGTGTCTACACAAGATGTTTACTGCAGAGGTGCCTAATTAGCCAGATAGTAAACATCTCGGGCTCTGCACGTGCAGCACTATGAGGCCCTGGAAACTAATTACTTGACCACAGGTTAGTACTTGTAAATACAAGTATTATCCTGTGGTGGAGATCTTTGCTGTGTAGCAACACAGATGCATTGATGGGGCTGACAGGGGCTTGAGGGTGCTTCAGTGCAGGGGCTGCCTACCCGGTAGCTCCACGCTGGAGCACCCTTATGCCTGAGCCAGCTCCTCTGCAGCACAGGCCTGGCAAGCTGATCCCTTTGTTTGGCCCCTTGCCAGCTGAGGCTGCTCTGACCTGGCTCAATGTGCTGTGGTCTTGGGCTCATGTTCAAATGCAACACCCAGGAGAAATAAACTCTGACACAATATGCGCCAGAGTCTATTGCTGCACATTAATAGCATGTGTAGATGCACCCTCTGACACACAGTCCTTGTCATGGGTATAGTAGGAAGGCAACCATGAAGATGGAATCACCACGATTGCATTTTGGGCAATTGCACTGGCTAACAGAATGGAAGATGGGCTTTGACCCAATAACAGAGCTTAAGGACCGAATAACCTCTGACAATATGGTTATGTAAGAGGAAAAAAGGAGCAGTTTTATTTTTACTTATCTTTTCCTTGTAAAGATACACATTCCTGTCAAGGTCACAGAGTCCAAAGCTGGGCCTCTGTGGCATTATCACACTAAGTTTGAAATGCAGCTGCAAATAGGCACAGCAGAAACTTTTCTGGGAAATCTTTATCTAACAAGGCAGTTAAATAAAACACTAAGGCGAGATGCAGAAAACGTTCAGATTCTGGAAAACTGGTTACTCTAATATGTAATTTATTTATTCAGTGATTCCCCAAACTGGCAAGACTTACCCATAGTCACTCCATCCTTGAGTAAAAGTTAACTGTACAAATATCACCTAAATCACATTCCTGTTTTCTGATCCATGAAGCTATCTTCATTGCATGCCCTGATTCTGATAAAAAGGTTATCAGGATAATGTCACTGATAACCCTGACTGAAATGTGAAAACATAAAATCTAGATGTCCAATGTTATTTGTATAATGCTCATATCTCAAAGAGGGAAAGGCAATTAAGTTGTTAGATGATTCCCTGCAAAAGGAGTTGTCGAACTATATCCCATAGGATAGGTCTGGCCTATCCTATGGGATATAGGGATCCAGAGGGATTTTTATCAAGCTTGAAAAACTCAGGGTGGCAACAGCAAGGGAAGTCAGCAGTATTCAGCAGCACATGGTAGTGGGGAGAATCAGTGGCATGTGGTGGCAGCCTAGTCACAGGCTACATCTCTCCTTAGACAAAGCTTTAATAATTCAGCCTGCCACTGTTCACAGGTTGCTGAACCCTGGCCTAGAATATGGGAGGCCTAGAACATGGGAGAAAAAAGAACAATAATAGTAGTTTCACATAGACTATTGTTGGAATAAATACAGAAGCTCAGCTGCTCTGGCAATGGCAGCTTCATCAAAAGTTTCAGCCTGAAGATGCTTCTTCCAGTATTTTTCACTTGGGACTAATGTGTTATCCTGCAAAATTCAGTATAATTTCTGTCCATGTATTCAGTGAGCCTGCATTCCCTCTAAGTGCAGCGTTACCCAATGTGAATTAATTATTAATCTTTAATCTTTAAAATTAATTTTACCAATATTAAATAAAAAGAAGAAAATCTACTTTTGCACAAAAGCTGCTGTTTTCATGCACTATGGAAGAAAATTAATTTTCTTCCAAAGGATCAAGTCTGCCTACACAGAAATGCTATGTGCAAACCAGCATAAAGACCACAGGATGGCCAACAGTTTCTCTCAAGGAACTGGACATAAAACACCATCAAATATCATAGTGAGCACTCAATAACAGTAACAGAGAGGACACCCAGAGGAAAATGCCAGGCTGAAATGTGATACTTGATTTTGATGAAAAATGGAAGATTTGTGGTGAAATTTTGACCCATTGAAGTCAAGGAGAGTTTTGCCATTGACTTCACTGTCCAGCCCCATTCTTCTGTGCTGTTCAGCCTACTTGGGAACAGGTATTTAAACTGATCGTCCCTTTGCTGTGCAAATGCTTAGTAAGGTACAGTCCTTGTCGTCTTCTTCAAAGATGTTGCCGTCTAAACAAGCAGAGACTAGAAAGCAGAAAGGGGACAACCAAGTAACTGAGGCACACAAAGACTGAAGACCAGTGGGATTTAAAAAATTGCCTTTTCACAATCGAAATACAAACCAATTGGAAACAGACTCAAGGACATGTTTAATGGCCACATTGGGTGTTTATATGCATTTGTAGGTGTCTAAATACATTTAAAACTGGTCTCAAATGACTTGGCCCAGGGTCACATAGGAAAATTATGGCATAGTTTAGATTTGAACCTGATCTTTATCAGTATTGGGCAGTGCAATAAAGACAGCTCCTGGATCCCCCGCCCCTGGAATTATATATTGAAGTGATATTTGTAAGGTAAACTCTTCCTTTGGAGTAGAGGAACTATGCATAAGTTTTACTAGTTTCAGAACCTGTTTGAATCATGGAGAATGAATAAATAATTACATGCTAAAGTAAACAATTTTCCAGAACCTAAACCTTTCTTGCTTCTCAGTGTCACATTTAACTTCTCTTTCTCTTTCAGTAAAGCTTTCCCAGAAATGTTTCTACTGTATCTTTCCCACCCCTTGCATCCTGCTTTCACCTTGACTGCTTGACACTGAAGAGGTTAAGAGTTCATTTGGGTAAAGCAAAATACTATTTTGGGTTCACCATCATTTTCTACTTTTAGCTTATCTTTGCTGTCTGTCAGTAGCAGAGAGGACTTTCTGTCTAGTTTTTTGGGGGCTTTTTTACCTACTTCATTCACAACATAAATTATAGATTTGTCAGTAGCAGATCTACAGTTGCAAAACAGTTTGTTCATTCTCCCCCTTTATTTTCACACGATCACATCACTCTCACATATTTTCCTCTGGGTCTCAATTTCCTTTCTTGATCTCTGTGCTAAAGCTTATGGGTGTTGAGAGTTTGAAGAAATTCCTCCAAGCCTTCTGATGATGATATTGACTTTAACTGAAACATATGCTGGGATTTTTTTTTTATCTGCCTCTATTACAGATAAAGCCCAAAACTTATCCTGTAATTAAATCTTAAGAGAAATATTCACTTTGTACAGTTTGGCTTTAACTTAATGAAGCTGTGGGGCTTTGAAGAATCCTGCCCATGTCCAGGAAAACATCTCTAGCTGGAATTTTCAAAGGCATCTAAGAGTTAAATACCCAAGTCCCAATTTCCAAGTGTGCTTATTACGTTACTTAGGTACAATGCAAAGGCAAATAAAATGGGACCTCTACTTCTCTATCCCTTGAATGCTTTTGAAAATCATGCTGAGTACTTTTTTTTTCTTTTAAGATCATTTAAAACATCCAGCCTTGAAATGTACCACATTATGTGTCTAGACACTGCTTTAGAGGTAGGGTTTGAACTTTTGGGGGGCTGAACCCCCCCCAAATAAGACAAGATCCCCATTGCAAGATTTGAAAATCATAACCTGGGGGGTCTCTGATTTTATTAGGGAATCATGATGGCAACTCAATGTTTTTTGCAGACCTCTCCAAGAGTCGAAGTGTAATTCGAACCCTGTTTACAGTGGACACATCTCATCTCATCCTGTAAGACCCTTATCTTGTGATCCAAATGCAGTGCAAGTCGATGCAAGCCTTTTCTAATGACTTTCTTGTGCTTTAAATCAGGTCTCTGGGATCTTCTCCTACCCTCTGACTGGTTAGAAAGTGAGAGACTAATTCTCTCCCTGTTTCCTCTCAGCAGAGCCAGAAATGGGTCTGTGTGCTCTTACTTCCATCTGTGTGGTCATTAATCAGTGTCCTAGCAAATCCCTTATTAACTTCTTGGAAGCAAAAATATGAGCTGTGGCACTTCCATTTACTTTAAAATAGATTGTCTTTAAAATAAACAGCTTGTAACTGTCATAACCAAGTCGAGCAAGTGCCCATGTCACAATAGACCGTATGTACCGACCTCCACTCCCAAATTTGGTCATGGAAGCGCGCTGTGACATCAGCCATTCTGCGCTCTATTTAGCAGCCCGTCATTGGCTACTCTAAACATATAAAAGTCCGTGCAGTTTCCGCCCATGTTGGAGAACTCCGGATACACCTCGGAGTAAACTTGGCGGACTGATCACCCGCCAACCCCGTCACCGACCTCCCTGACGTACCCCCTCCCCTGCATGCTCGGTGATTCGTTTATGGAACGTCTCGTCTCACTTCAAGGGCTCCTGCTACGTTTCTCTCGCTACGTTTGTAACTCATTTGTAACTGCAATTAAGCCAATTCTTCCTACGCTGCACGCATCAGTAGCGTAAGTAAACAACCTTGTTGCAACCAATACGCATCCGTACCTAATTCCACTCCACGCGTCGAAGTACCCACCTAACGTTCTGGGTTCCTGGCAAGGGCCCCAGCACTCGCCCGGCCACCACAGTAACATTAGCAGTTTAAAAAAATGTCATTTCCTCCACTTAGAGCTCAGTCATCCCCATTAAAATCAATTGGAAACCTCACATCACCTTTTTTGGGTTTTCATTCATCCCTTTAATGAAGACAAACGCATCCACCTGGGCATGTTTTGTCTCTGCTTCTCTGTCAGAAGCACTCAAAAATGTTGCTGAGAGAACTATTTCACATTTAATGTTTGCTTTCTTTTTCTCCTCTCGTGTGGCAGGCAAGGGCCAAGGAATATATATATAATCCCAGAATGGGCTGGTTCATTCTAAAACAACTCATGTTTATAGCAGCATTTCAAAAGAACTAAGGCAACACTGAATAATTTGAAATTAACAGGGGGATCCCTGTCATAATCTAACACAGCTGAACCTTAAAGCCAAGTACGTGTTCTTTTCAGTATTTTCCAGTGAAAGCATCATAGTTATATAACACCTATTTCATCATCAGATTGAGAATGCAATTCACAGAACCAGTTCTGTTAACTCAGAAAACTGCAAGCAAGAAAAACTAACACCTTCTAAGACTTGCTACCAAAAATCGCAAGCAAAACAGAGTTGCATGTCAGCACTTAACAGCAAGTCATCCAAGACTGCAGTCAGGTGGAAAATCTTTCTCTCAAATTTTTCAGCCTTAGATGAGAGAGGGCAAGAGAATATAATTGTCTGGTACACATTGCAGATACATCCCATCACTAAAATACAAACAATTGTAAAATTCATAAGAAGTCAATTCTATATCTCGTAATGATACAAGGGGAATTCTGGAAGTTGGACTAATGGTGACAGCTCATTGAACATGAATAAATATACACACTCCATAAAGCATTGGTTTCCAGGAAGTCAAATTAAACAAAGGTGACACCAGATAACATGCAGATTAAATTACTTTAATCACAAAATACTGTAATCTGTATTGCTCTTTTGTAGAAGTGTGTTTGCAGGGCAACAGTTAAACCTCAACTTTAATTACTTGGTGCTATAATTGATCCCAGTTTTACTTTGTCATATCATATTGCTACTATACTTTCAGCTGCCCTCTAGCACTGACTCTGGAACGCATTATCTTGCTCAGGATAACTTCTTACTTTTTTTCTCCTTTCAGTTACTTGGCTATTAATGTCAGTGATGTTACTAGTAATTTCAAGCCCAGTCCAATTCCTTCTGAAGTGAGCAACTCTCATTGACTTTTGTAGGAGCCTGACTGGGGTCTTAAGGCTTAGGCCTAGATATGGGAAGACCTAGACCCACTGTCCCTTTCACATTTTAAATAGGCCTGACTGGGATTTCACTGGGAGCACACTTAGGCTTTCTGACTGTGAAAAGAAACTCTAACCTGAAGGAAAGCACTTTTCAAAATAAAAGATACTAGATTTGGGGTGTATTGTCTTTCCGTAACTTCTGATAAAACATATTTGATTTGTAGCTACTTGCCCTATGTAGACCTGAAAGATGGGTGGCTTAAACACAGAGCAGTAGAGGCTTAAGTACCATCGCCGGTTGCTGTATCACACGGTTACTGTATCTCTTGTGATCCATATTAAAGACAGCTAAGGCAAAGATTCTGCAATAGCGTGGCACATAAAAATGAGAGGGAGACAATGCAATCCAAAAGCTTTTTTTCTATGCTAACTACAACTGGGGTGAATATGAGTGAAACTGAGGATGTCCACACATGCTTTTATGTGCGCCTAAAGGTAATGCTCATTTGCGTGTTGCGTATTAAGGCAATTTACGCACGCATTGACACATGCATGTGCTAAGGTGCATTAACACGGTGTGTGGACTAACTTGGGACTAAAGTTGGTCCCAAATCAGTTGACATACACAGCGTTAATGTGTCTTTCTGGGTTCTTTGGGTAAATCCAATATTTTTTATTAGACCAACTCAAATAGTTGGAAAAAATATTTTTTAGCAAGATTTTAGGCACAGACACCCTTTGTGAGGCTGAGGAAGTGTCTGCAGATGGTCTGTACTTTTCCTGGATGGAGTGGTAAAGCAGCCAGAGGTCAGTACCTATATAAGAAAGCCAGTCAGTTACAATGTAAATTGAGGTGGTCAGTAGGTGAGAGACAGGTGGGGGTAAGAGTAATGAATGTAGCTGTAGTCAAAGGATGAGAGAGAGGAGGGGGTGGGAAGGGAATGAGAATCGCTGGTAAAAAGTGGACGGTTTACCTGGAGAGTCAGATGTTAGACAGGTTATAGTGTGTCATAAATCCAATGTCTATATTTAGTTCATGATTTTCTGTATCTAGTAGATTGAAGTAAAGTTCATAGGCTTGTCTGTTAAAAGTATTTTGTAAAATCCCTTTGAGGATTAGACCTGAAAGATTGGAGAGAGTGTGGCTTTCTTGTGAGAAATGTGCCCCCACAGGTATTCTTGTTTTTGATAGGTTTTTGGTGTGCATTCATTCTGGTGAAGCAGGCCCTATTCGACTCAGATTCGGATTCAGCCTGAATCGGGGACAGGGATTCAGTTTGTTGATTTGGATCACTGTCCCAGATTGGCCAAATCCAAACCTGAAGATTCGATGCTGATTCAGAGAATCAGCAATTCGGACACAGCCACAGCTTTAAAAGTTTTTTCTACATACCTCGAGGTACCAGCATGACTTGTGAATGCTGCGATGGTGGGGCAGATGGAGCATCCTACAGGAGTGCGGGGGGCCCTCCATGTGCTCAGCGGTGAGCCTGGAAGTGGACCAGAACTACTTCTGGTCCACTTCCAGGTCCGCCAGGGAGTGCACAGGGGGGCCTCCCCCGCATCCCCCAGCTCGGCGATTGGCCAAGGGGGGAACCCAGGTGCCCCCCAGACCCAGGAGGCACCAGTTGTCAAGCTGGGGGCTGCAGGTCCCCCCCCACCCCCAAGCACGCTCCCTGGTGGACCCAGAAGTGGACCAGAAGTGCTTCTGGTCCACTTCTGGGTCCGCTGCTGAGTGCACTGGGGAGCCTGCCGTTCTCATGTGGGATGCTCCATCTACCCCAGCATTGCAGCATTCACAAGCTGCCTGGTACTTAGAGGTATGTAGAAAAGACATTTAAAGCTGTGCCTATGTCTGAATCTTCAAATCTTTCCAAATCAATTCGGAGACATTAAAGGGTCCTCTGATTCCATTTGAATTCAGAGATTTGGCCACCGAATCAGGCTGAATTTCTGCCAAATCGAATCAAGGACTGAAGCTTTGCACAGCCCTAGTGCATAGTTGTTGTTTGCTTTCTCCTACCTATTTTTCATAAGGGCATTTGGTGCACTGGATGAGATATATTACATTTCTGGGGGTGCAGGTGTGAGATCCAGGAATGTTGGTGGTTCTGTTGTGGGGTGTAGTAATAGTGGGGGTGGTGATGTGTTGGCAGGTTTTACATTTCTTGTTCTGGCATGGTCTGGATCCATTCAGTGTGTTTGGGGCTGTATGTATCAAATTTAGGCACATGAATTACCTAAAATTGCCATTTTTAAGGTGTATTAAGGGGGCATACATGTAGACCCATGCCCTTAATGTGTCTTAAAAATGGCTGATACCCCTTAAATTGGCACATGTAAGCACACCCACTGTTTTACACTTCTGCACTCTGCTACAGGGAAGAGAGCTGTTGGACAAAAATATCATTTTTACTTAATCTCTGACTCTAACTCTTTCTTTGATGTCCCTGAGAACTGCAAATCCAGTAATTCACTGACCCAGAGATACCTATTAAAAAAGCAAAAAGAAACTGTAATTCAATGGACTAATAACTTCTGGACTTACAGGATTAGTAAAGAGCGAATGAAATACTGGATCAGAGTATTAAGTCACAAACAAAATTAGTTACTCAATACCCATACTATTCAAATGCATTAAATGTTTCCTTGAGTCTTCTATATCTGTCTGTGTTGTCATTGTACCATAATTGCCTCCAGGGTCCAGGTCCAGTAAATATTGTATCATGACAAAAGGTGCTTCCAGCTGGCCTCGAAGCCACACTGGAAATTTACAAGTATCTGAGAGGAACCATTTTATCTTCCTTGCCAATGGTTTAGAACAGAAGCCTTATTACCGGGCTTGGAGGATAAATGGTGGCCCAATGCGCTCACTAGTAATCTGTGGAAAGTAGATTAGCCCCATAACGCTGGTTTTCTTTGTTTCCAGGTAATTAACAGGGTGCTAAGACAACATGAAACACTTTCATTGAATGACTATGTGAACTGTAGTGGCCACTGGGATGTTTCACAAATATGCCAGGGGAGATGGCTACTTTTTAGAGATGCCCAGTTAAGATGTCATCTACACAGTGAAAAACGTAGAGAACCTGCAGTTCCTGTATTTGATGGGATGACGCTGTTGAGTCACATTCTAATCAATGAGTGAAGGGGTCCACCTGCATATATCAGAATGGAGGATCTGAACCAAAGATTATGCAATGAACACTAAAGGTCCTTACAACAATTCCTTGGATGCAATGCTTGAGAGTGCTGTTTTACCAAATTAACCCATATAAATTGCAATGCCTGTAAGTATCTCAACTCCGCTGATAGTGGAATGACAAATTTTAGAAGTAAATGATGCCATATAGTATTGAGCAAGAAAATTAGGTTTGTCTGAGATTTTCTACTTGAGTGTAGAAAATAAACACAAACAGAGACAGAAATAATATAGGTGGGGAACCAGTCTCATTTCCTGCAAGTGTATTTCCCTTTGATGGAAACTCTCCTTAAATCATAGTCTTACAAAAGACATTTGTGAGTAGAAAGCCCTAATAGCTTCCTGTTTCATCTTGCTCTCCTTGACGGCTAAATGATGGCTTGACTCATAACTTGCGTAAACCCCCCAAAACCAAGGGCATGACATATGGGAGCACCTCGGGCTAGGATTTGGCTTTCAATGCAGAGGTGCATGAAGATAAAGATAACAATTTTGTGGAGTGCACATAAAAATGAAATGTTTTCTCTCCAAGGAATGCTGAATTTTTCAACTTTTAGCCTCTCAGGAGCCACTACAACTTACATGCCTCCAATTTAAGGGGGAAAATTAATATGTAGTTTTAGAAAGACCAAATCTGTTACAAATTTAGAGTAAAACTTGGTTTGTTGGATTTTTTGGGACCTGGCCCAAAGCTGTCTCTGAATAAAGCTGTTGCAAGCAATGTGTGCTGGTGTTTGCTTCCTGTTTGCTCTGGCAAATGAGTAACAGGATCCATGAGCAACTGGATCGTCGTCTCTCTAGTCATTGGGCACCACATGAAGTTGGGGTCTAACATCTTGGTGTAGTTGGCAGGATTTGACATACATTTGGAGGGGACTGATCATCCCGATCCTACTAGGGTAAGGCCTAGCAGGCGTACTAGGTTCTCCTGGACCTAGGCTACCTTGGTGTGAACTAGGTTCTCTTGGGCCGCCTCAGCTATTGTACCCCATAAATAGCTGAGGCGGCCCAAGAGATGGCCCCAGTAGCATGGCAGCTGGTTCAGAAGCTTTTCATGGGTGGGGGTGGGTGGGTGGGGTCCAGGGGACCTCAAGGATTTTATTGTGAGTTGGGTTTAAAGGAATAGGGGTCAGGTTTTCTGCTCTTCTGGGCTGGCTGCTTCGGGCTGGCAGCAGTGGGCAAGGTGATTGGCTACTGGGGGTCACATGCTCCTTGCACAAGCTCCAGTCAGGTAGAGAGGGAGAGAGCCAGCATGAGCGCAATGCAGGAGCTGCTTGGGCTGCAGGGCTGGGGGGGCAGGGTCAGCAGGTCAGGACTGAGGGGCACCAGCAGGGCTAGGAGGGCCCAGGGGGCTGTGGATCAGGAGTAAAGGGCACGGGAGATGGGATGGGTGACTGTGGGTTGGGTGTGCAGGGCATTGGCAGTGCCAGGGGGCTGTGGGTCAGGAGTGAGGGGCACCAGCAAGGGGTGGGGGGCAGGATACTGCGGTTTGGGAGTGAGGGGCACTAGCAGGGCTGGGGTCAGTGGGTCTGGAATGAGAGGCAGCAGCAGGGCTGGAGGGGGTGTGTGGCTTGTCTTTGAGGGGCAACAGAATAGGCAGGGGCAGGGCACCTTGTTTCAGCTGCAAATCCAGTGCTCCCCAAGATCCCAATATTGTCACCCTAACATTGGCCATTAATTCACAATACATTAAATATATCTCAGTGGAAGAAGTATGTTGCATTCACTTGATCATGGTTCATACATTCTTACATGGGAACATTCTTTTTGATCTAACAGGAAGATGCGTAACTATTTAAAAGACTGGAAGACCAAGTCAGACAAATTCAAAACGGCTCTCAAAAGCAGTATGCTCAAAAGA
Organism: Alligator sinensis; assembly: GCF_000455745.1. NCBI lineage: Eukaryota > Metazoa > Chordata > Crocodylia > Alligatoridae > Alligator > Alligator sinensis. The sequence continues at coordinate 1,067,652 of NW_005842554.1, forward strand.
CCTAGTTGTCATGGGTGACCTAAATTACCCAGACATCTGCTGGGGGGGAGCAGTTGGCTAGGTCTGCCCCTTCACGTAGGTTCTTAACCTGCATACAGGGCCTGCATCTAACACAGAAGGTAAGCAGTCCCACTAAGGGAGATCTAGGCTCATGGTAGAGGTGATATCTTTTATTAAACCAACAAGATTTTTGCAAAAAAAATTCTTTAATTGCAAACGTTTGGGCACAAACACACGCTTTATCGGGCGTTGGGAACCTTCATCGGGCATTGGGAAAAGATTGTAAAATTCTCCCGGGTAGAAATTAAAGTTCATATTCCATAGGATTTCACAGAGGTGTCAACAGATGGAAAATTCCTCTGGGTGGGTGGGTCTTAGCTGTTAAAGAGTCTCTCACCTCTCTTGTGAGGTTCTGTGATGCAAATTAGCTTGAACAAAGGCAGGAGCAGTATTTCAGATATCAGGTGGTCATAGTTGCTTCCTCCTTGGGAAAATATGAGGATTTAATTTCAAAATGGTGCTTAAGGGTATTCCTGAATTTGAAGTCATAAACAGTGCGACACAATTCACCAAAATTGGGACTGCTGTACTGCTCAGGGAAGGAGGCATACAGGAGTATATTCAGTGATTGAGAAAACAAATTCTTGAATCCATTGACCTCCTTGCTCACTGGAGCTTACCCTGCCCTTTTCCTGATGCTTTGTAGAGGAGCTATTGGAGTGACTGCTTGGAAGGCAGAGAAGAGACTTGTTTGAAGAAATTCAGATGGTCCACTGGGGAACGTGTGCATCTAGTCTGGAGAATAGCAGGTTCTTTCCTTATGGGTTGCTTTGTTTTCTATGCAGGATATTGTTTGAAGGGAAAAAAGACTTACATTGCATCTATTTTTTACTTTTGATCAGTCATTCTACCAGATTACACTTCTAGTTGCAATGTGACTTGAGTCAGAAAATGTTTCAGATGTTTGGTTGTATTTTGTTCTAGGCTCTAGGTTGCTTAATCAGATAATAGTGTCAGGGCCTAGTGGTTGAGTGCCTTGGCACAGTGGAACTTTCTAGCACAAGGCACGGTGAGATTTTGTACGAGGGAATTTCTCGGCACGGTGGAGAACCCCGGCGTGGAAAGGTTCCCGCCACTCATATGCAAATTCACACATTACTATTGGCCGGTTCTAAATTATTCCTACGTGGCGACTAGCAATTGGCTCGCTAGCCGTATAAAAGGTTGGAGCAGTTTCCGCCCAAGTTGGAGAACTCCGCGCCCATCTCGGAGTGAATGTAGCGGACTGATCAACCACTGACGACTCCCCGTTGCCAACCATCCCGACATACCCCCGTGTCCTGCATGCTCGTATTCAAACCCGTTAGAAAGATATCTCATCTTATCAGAGCTCCTCGGTTAAACTGAAACTGAAGTTTGAAGTTAACTTTCTTCCTACGCTGTACATCTCAACAGTGTAAGTAAAGCCATCTTTGTTTGAACCAGTACGCATTTGTGCCTAATTCTACTCCAGCGGTCGAAAGTACCCATCTGTACGTGCTGGGTTTGTGGCCACAACCCAGTCGACCCTTTCCCGGATCCCCCTCGGCCCCCACAAATAGGTCTTTGTGTCACCCAGCTCTTGCCTAAAACTGGTCTGGTCATTATTGTGTGATCCTTGCTCTGTATATGTACTTGGACTAATTTTGTAAAAATGAAAATGTAGTGGCTTTTTTGTAAGTCCTAAACTTCTCCTGCATACATTCAATAGATACATACGTGAAATCTTGAGAATTGCCATGCTCTTAAATGTCCCTTTGCCTCTGTTTAGTCACTTACATGACTTTTATGGGCATTATGTCTAAGGCATCACAACCTTTCCTGGATTTGATCCTCAAAACACTGCCATATGATAGGGACAGATCATCACCCCTATTATAATGATGGGGATTAAAGCATGGAGCAAACTGGTTGACTTGCACAGGTCATACAAGAGAGTAGTACTGGTATCAGGAACTGAACCAGGTCTTCTAGGACACCAGTTTAGCCTCCTTCCCTTGAAGCCATGCTTCCTGTCACAGGGATGTTAGTTTTGAATCCAAACAGTTGCCATCATTGGACAAAATCCCTGATATGCCACCAGATCACTCAAGCCATGTATGTACTGCTGAGGCTGCGACATCCAGTAAATACTAGGTTCAGCCGCTTGCAGAACCAGAGTGAGTCTAAAACAGGCACATTTGCCTCAGGATAAACTATTTTATCCTGGGACAAAGTGCAATCATTCAGCCAGACATCCAAGTCCATCATCCCAGAATAATTAAGAAGTATTAAGAACTTGCCCCAGGATATCACAAAGTGAGTCTGAATAGTTATTCTGGGATTGAATCAATGGTACAAAAGTGGCATCACATTTAGCTACTCACTAAACCCTGATTAGAAGGGTCATGCGTGTACATGCCAGTCCCAGGACATTTCTGTTCTAGGAGAAACACAGTCACAGCTTGTCCAGGGACAAATGCAACATCTGTTCCTAACTTGAGTAGTTGGGACATGTTTTTCTGCAGTGATTCCAGACACAGTAGAGAAATGGTAGTGACAAGGTTCTTTGGGTAAATCTGATATCTTTTATTAGAGCAACTTAAATAGCTGGAAAAAAATTATTAAGCAAGCTTTTGGGTTCTAAATCCCTTCGTCAGGCTAAGGAAGTTTCAGCAGTTGGTGTGTGCTCTTCCTGGATGGAATGAATGAAATGGTGGTGCCTCAGTTGTTTGTGACTAGGCAATATTTTCTGCATAAACAGTTCTTTTCTTCCACTTTCATCCATGGTTTGGTATCATATGTCATCCAGTGATCAGTCTAATATTTCATTGCATTCACCTGTTATGTTGCTTTCCTAGATGGCTGTAGTCTTTCTGCTTGCTTGGTGGTTGAAGACAGGTGTCATGAGCTGGTTATGGAGAGACTGAGGGCATGTGCAGATGTTCCTGGGACCTAATCTACAATCACAAAGCTTACTTTAAGCCACGTGATCATAGACTGGGTCCTGCTTGTGTACACATTCGCCGATGCCAGGAGCCACACCGGGGCCATGATCCAAGTAAGCTGGGGTTTGGAGGGAGCAGGGAGGGGAAGGGCTGGCTGGCTGGCTGGCTCGTTGGTCCCTGGGGGATGTCTGGTGGGTGGGGGTAGTCTATCCAGGGGTGGGAGATCAGAGGGCTAAAAATATCCTGAGAGTGGGAGGAGAAGGAAGAAAAGCACAGTCCTGGGGCTGGGGTGAGGGTCTGAGCTTTCCAAACCATGGATGAAAATGGAAGAAATGGACCAAATTCCCTGTTGCGTGTCTCCTACGTATTTTCCAACAGCGACTGAGCACCAGAATTAATGCATACCAGAAATCTATTACAGACAAGAATATCTGTCTACCTGTCGGGGGGGGGGGCACATTTCTCACAAGAAAACCACTCTCTCTCCAATCTCTCAATCCTGATCCTCAAAGGGAATTTACAAAACACTTTTCACAGACAGGCCTACGAATTTCACTTCATCAACCTCCTAGATACTGTGACGGGTTAGCTGGCAGTGACTTAGCCCAGGGGTTTTGAAAGGGCAAAAGATAATTGGAAGACTTGGGATTCCCTTTCTTCACCAATCAGGCCCCAGAGACTCACCCTCCATGTCTCCTGATTGGCTCCTTGGGTCACCTGGAGGGGGATAAAAGGGGCAGCACAGCTGACTCAGGGGAGACTAGCAAGGGACCACAAGGAAGGAGATTCAAAGAGCTGGCAAGAGCTGGGCCAGTGGGGCGGGAGCAGTTGCCCCAGAAGAGCCTGAAAGAGTGGGACCTGCAGGTAGCAGTTGGACCCCCAGCAGCATGGCGTGCGGCCGGCAGGAGAGACTGCCCCCTGGGGTCCCGGGTCCCCT